>NW_026973697.1:202500-205000 GCF_035594125.1 Scylla paramamosain
CGAGGGGAATATGGTGTTCTGGCACAGTGCAGGCAAGGAGGCTAGAAGGTTTGACGTTCAAGTCAGACAGACAACTTGCAGCTCAAGGTACAGGTTGTCATGATGAATGGGAAACGAAAACTGGGGACACTAAAATTCCAGGTGTCAAGTGGATAAATACCAAGTCAGTGTGTCTTGTATCATCATTTACAACATCAAGGCCAACAGAGAAATGTTCCAGGCACGACAAGAACACTAAAGACAGAGTTGAAACCCCCAGGCCCAATATTGTAGCAGATTGTAACAAACATATGGGAGGTGTTGATTTGTGTGACCAATTGCTTGCTTACAACCTTCAAAGCAAAGAAATACTATCAGAGGCTTGTATTTCACTTACTTGACATGACTGTGGTAAACTGTTGGTTACAGTACAGACGATCAGCAACTGCTGTGGGAGTGAGTCCCTTCTCGTAAGCAGAATAGTCTCTGTGAGTTCAGGCTAAGGCTATCAAGGTCCCTGATGTGTGGTGGAAAGATGTGACAAGAAAAAGAGGAAGACCTTCAAATGCTGTGGACAGTGCCTTTGCTCAGAAGAGGAAAACTGGGAGAGCCACCAAGAAAATTCCAGAAAAAGACACACGGCAAGACAATGTTGGGCATTTCCTTGCTTTCAGTGCAAATAGGGGCACATGCAAGTTGCCAGGCTGTAAGGGAAAAGTACAAATGTATTGTATGAAATGCAAAGTTCACCTGTGCTGTGATGCAAGAAGGAACTGCTTCTATGATTTCCATGCAACTTGAGGCGGCACACAAGGGTTGTGCTAAATAAAAAAAGGAACAATTCTTCGAAGTCAATTTATGGAATTATTATTATTATCATTATTTTTTTTCATTAATCAGAGATGAGGTATTATCACATGAATGCTCAGTACAAACATGAGAAGTCATTCACATTTTTTTTTTTTTTCATGTAAGGTTTAAAAGTTTAAGAAATCCTAAACTCATTGGTAATACTACTGAGACCATGAATTTGTGATACGCCTAAATGGACATTTATGTCCCTTTATGGATTTTATTTGTAATTGACCAATACAGATGAATAAAACGTGCCTGTATGTTTATTTTTGCCTTAAGAGAAGGCTAATAAAATGAAAGAGTTTTTTCTTACAGCTGGAAAATATTTCAGGCAGTAAAGGGTTAAAACTACTATTACCATTATTACTATTATCATTACTGTCACTACTACTGCCACCATCATAGTACAGTATTGAGTCACAAGTACTAATTGTGTAAAAAGCATTGATAAAGATTTAAACAGTTGTGAAGAGAATAAGGAAGTGAAAGGAGGATATGAAGAGAGAGGTAAACATCATACGTCTGGCAGCGTATCTCAGTGATGGGTAGGGTGGCCACCTCTCTCTCTCTCTCTCTCTCTCTCTCTCTCTCTCTCTCTCTCTCTCTACAAGCTTATTAATGAAGGGATGACTGGTGCAAATAGTTACCAAGGTTTCAAAATGCGAATGTAAGAAATAATATGATTTAGTAGATAATGAATGAGTGAAAGAGTTTCCTACTGACTCACAGGTGGAAAAGGAAATTATTAAAGCCAAAGATGAGCTACAGAAAATAATGAGGAATAAAGAATTAGAGAAAAAAAACAATTAGAGGAAGAAATGAACATGATAGTGATGCTGAATGCAATAAAATAAGAAAATACTTGGAAAAAAATTAAGAATTAGGAAAAATTAATATGATAGTGAAGATGAATGCACTAAAATTAGAAAAAAAATACAAGGAAAAAATGAAGAATTAGAAAAAAAAATCAGAGGAGAAATAAATATGATAGTGATGTTGACTGCAATAAAATGAGAAAAATACCAGGAAAAAATGAAGAATTAGAGGAAAAATCAAAATGATAGTGAAGATGAATGCAATAAAATGAGAGAAATACTAGAAAAAAATAATTAGAAGAAAAAAAATAACATATAAGTGGAATTGAATGCAAAAAAAAAAATACTGATGAAAAATGAAGACTTAGTGAAAGAAATGAACATAATAGTGAAATTGAATGCAATAAAATGAAAAAAAATCAGAAAAAAATGAAGAACTAGGGGAAAAATGAACATATAAGTGGAATTGAATGCAAAAAAAAAAAAAAGAAAAGCGTTGGTGAAAAATTAAGAATTAGATAAAGAAAGAAGGCAAAAATCTATGGAATCTTGAAGGATACAAAAATGAATGGGAAAATTTTTAAACAAGATGAAAATAATGAGAGAAAAACGCTTTGTTTTGAATGATTAACCAAGTGGAGTTCCTTAAGGTGATTTATAGCTACAAAATGGCCCTGTTATGTTTGCTGATGACCCCAAGATTGAAGTAACCGCAAAACGTCAATAGTGACCTTCAGACGCGCTGGGTGACCTTGATGAGCTGAGCCGGTGTAATGGCAGACACAACAAGTTACAAACAGAATGAGGATATAAATCAGGAAATAAAAAAGGGCTTGAGTTTGAGAAAAAAA
>NW_026973697.1:210000-255000 GCF_035594125.1 Scylla paramamosain
CACTGGTGAATAAAACCATTTCACTTTGTTTTTTATTGTTACTTTGCAGAGATGATGGAAGTTGCAAGCACGTTGTGGCTCTAATGTTTGCCATAGAAGACTTTGTGTCACGTAGAGGGGATCATGCTTCAGCACCAACCTGCACTGATCTTCCATGTATGTGGAACAAGCCTCGTCGCAACACCAAACAAATAAAGGCAGTCGATCTAGATCACAGGTATGTTGTAATAGCACTAGTTTCCTAAGGCTGGTTCATGAGCACAGATCTTGAAGAATTTGGGTTCAAGGAAGGTATAGGATAGGTAGCATCAAACTGGTTAGGCAAATTAACTTCGTGAAAAATTTCATCGTAAGCCACACTCCTTCATAGAATGGATCATAGAGATCATTGTACTCTATGCGAACATATGCTTTTTAATCACCTAATATTGATCTATATCAATGAAATTTTAACATGGTACATCTGCATACTCTAAATTAGTCTCTTAGTTGCCTATGGGACTGATGCTGCATATCCTATACTTTCCTAGTCTGCGTTGGTGTCAGCATACTTTGCAACCATGATTAAAAGTAGGCAATGGTATTATTGAAATATAATGTGTCTTCAACTCTCATATTATCTAGGTTATAAGAGTTTAATCAAATGTATTTTTTGTTTTAAAGTGGTCAACCCAGCACCATCTCTGTGGTCCGTCCCAGGTTTGGATATAACAATTTCTTTCAGAATGTGGTATTCTCAGAGCTAAGCCACTACATGTCATCGCTGTGCCATGTAGTCAAGCAAAATGGGCTATTTTATTTATTTTTTTTTAATCCTATGTGCATACCGTTACCACTTCCGAGAAAGAATTATGTAGAAAAGTGTATTCTAGTTCGTATTTGCATCTTAATGTATATAGAATGAGATTCTAGGCAAATTTGTTATTGTTCCCTGTGTGATGAAGAACCTCATGCCTGGTGCTGCCACACAGCGACACCTACTAGTTTACTGAATGCCCTATTCTCATAGCTTGCCCTTGAGTTAATGTTTGTTATTATGCATGTAAGGCACAGAGGTCTGAAAGGAGTTGCTTTACATTTAATGTTTGGAAGCAAGTTTGCTGCATGTCTTCAGTATTTTATTTTCTTCTGTCAATAAGTCTAGTGAATCTTTATGGCATTCAGCACTACTAGCTTATCAGTACATCCACTGTCTTACTTTTTGGTACTCATAGTTCTGAAATTCAACATTGTGAGCTTTCATACATAATATAGTCTATTGTTAGTTAGCAGCACGTTTTTTCTCCGTCCCTGGAGATAACTCACTTGCCTTGGCATAAATGTTTCAATGCATTTCATGATTTGCAGGATGGACACCTCTACAACATGTTCAATAACCCCTCGTTCAGAACATTACAGAGCCTGTAGCTTTGTCCCTAACTTCAACCCAGGGGAAAGTTTTCATGTGTTTATGGCTCAACATGCTTCACGAAAGTGTTATGAACAAGTGCTTTTCCCTGATAGATTGAACAGGCAGCTACCCACAATCACTGAACTTGCAGGGGAATTTAGTAAATCAAGGTCTGCATTGCCATTTGTTGATTTTGTTAAGCAACATTTAGGTAATGCAGATATGGATTTCATACAATCAAAAACACATGCCCAGTACAAATCACGTATGTGGAAAGATCAGAGAGTTGGTGCCTTGACATCAACAACTTTTCATAAGGCAGTACACTACAGGGACAGTGAAAGTAACAATTACATAGTAAATGAAATAATGGGACTCTCAGGCTTTCAAGGTAATTTGAGTACCAAATATGGTAAGGAAACAGAGCCCATAGCAAAGAAGCTTTACATAAAAGAAATGAGAAAGAAACACAAACAATTTAAATTTGTAGGGTGTGGACTTTTTATAAATAAAGACAATCCACTATTCCGAGCAACTCCTGATGGCATTGTCAGTTGTAAATGTTGTGGCAAGGGGTTATTAGAAATAAAGTGCTCCCATAAATACAGATTGCATACTGGGAGGGAAATAGCTATATCTAATACCTACCATGTAACCCTTGGAGAAAAGAACAGCATTGTACTAAAAAATTCCTCTCCTTGGTACACACAAATCCAAGCCCATTTAGGCGTTGCTGAGATGGAGTGGTGTGATTTTGTAATGTTCATACAAAAAAGTCCGCATTTAACAGTGCAGAGGATTTATCTTGATAAAAGTCTCTTTGATAGCAGTGCAGAAATTGCCATGGATTTTTATTATAAATATGTCTTGCCAAATCTCCTGAACTCAAAAGAAACTCCAGAGGCAAGTAATATTTAAGAGGTCTTCATAATGACTGCATATTTGTTTCTGCCTGGTGTGGTTGTTTTGTATATAGTTATTTGTACAGTTTGTTATTTGCTTATAATGTGTAAGTTTTTTTTTTTCTTAATGCTACTTTCATTTGTATTGTTTGTATATAATATATTGTAAATTTCTTTTCAGGAATAAAGTCTGTGTTCTTGATTTTCAGAAATTATTTACCATACCACAATGATTCAGACACGTTTATTAATAAATAATTATAAGAAAGAACTATCTTTACATATCCTTTAATATTACAAAGGTGATAATACATGGTTGAAAGTGTTGGAGTAGAGATGTTCTTACAGAGATCCCTAACACCCAAATTTTATTTACATAACTACCCATAAAAATAAGCTTTAGATTATAATAAGCTTTACATAAGTTGCTTTAGATTGTGTGCTCTGTCAAATCTACACTAGTGGTGGCATCATATTGCATAATACTGCAACTATTACTACAATGTGATCCATGAGGGGCCACATCCTTTGGTGAAGTGTCTGTCCTAATAGTTTAAATGTCTTCATTCTTCCGATGGCTCGCTCAACATGTATGCGCAATGTTGCTATACTTCGTGTTTTTGCAATTTCACTTTGTGTGAGCATCCTGCCTTTACTGGCTTCCTTCCTCGTAAATGGTGGGATGTGTAGTTTTGCACCATGCTGGAGTATGAGATCACCAATATTGAAGCCCCTATCCACCATTATGGCATCACCTGGCTCAACTTTATCAATGAACTCTGCTTCTGCAGTATAACGGTCTGATGTATTACCTCCATACACACTTGATACAAATGTTATTAGCCCTGTGGGAGTAATTCCAATGAGTACTTTTAGTGTACTGTGATGCTTATATTGGGAATATGTGGCAGCCTGAGCTGAAGGATTTGCTGGCTTGACCGTGAATATCTCAGTGCAATCTAGGATGGTTCGTGTGTCAGAATATTCTTCTGGAAAATCTTTTGGCAAACTTGCACGCACCTGTGCTGCAGTTGGCCATATAAGCCAGTCCTTGAGGACTAAATAAAGTATGTTAATCCAAGTTATAATGATACTACTTGCAACACTTCGTGCTACTTCCCAAAGATCTGCTAAAGTACTGAGATCAAATCCTGTTCTAATATGTACTAGGGTCATTAAATATTCATGTAACCGTGACAACTTCCTTTTTGTATGTCCTTTAGTAATGCCTGGTGGTGTATTCTCATTCTTGACAATATTTGGCCGTCTCCAATAATGTATGTCAGTCACATTATCTTTTATCAAATTAAACAAATAAAAGAAATCCTTTTCTTCCATGCCTGTATATCTTTTAATACTCTCACTACTCCTCAGAATTTTCTGAATAAAGGCGTTACGTAATGCTCCGTCTTCTACAACATTGTTACGTTCCCACTGAAATAAGAAATAAGAAATATATTAGCGTGGAGGGCATATTATTGCATGTAAAACTTTTAAAAAATGTAGTTCCTGCCATATTTGTAGTAGGGTATGGGAAAACTATGCACACATGTACTTGGTACATCGTTACCTACTATTCCTTTAGGAACCAGTCACTCCGGCCCCTCGTCATTCCGGCCACAGTCACTCCGGCCTTTCCTTCGTTCAACCCAAGTCACTCCGGCCTCACACTCTCTCTCTCTCTCTCTCTCTCTCTCTCTCTTAATAACACATGATTATGATGGGTAGGGAAATCATGCTAATAATATGACGATAATATGATGGAAAAAAAGATAAAAGAATAATAAGAATATGTAGCATAAGTATAGTTTGCTCACCTCATGTACTTCCTCATAAGTTTGTGAAGCTTTCTCAAGTGTTGTAAACTGGTCAGTCTGCACCTCTACATCTACTGGCTCTGCAACAGTTTCATTATGGGTATAAGCTCCATATGTGTGGTCACCCAAAACATTGCAGCTCTCATCAGGAAGTGTAGTATCTGTAGAAGATATGAATATAAGTATTAATCACATGTGTGATCAAGCATGAAGTAAAAAAAACAAAAAATACATAAATAAATAATCAAATAATAAAAAAAACTACCATATTTAGTTTTACTTGATCATATAGTTAGCTGTTGCAAAGTACAGGCATAGCCTAATAAATAATAGATATCTTTTAGTGCTGACACAGTCATGGATCAGGTGTCATGTGAATATTTGAGTGATTACCTAAGCATTTGGGTAATATGTAGATAACACTAGCCACTGTTCTAAGTTTAGGATCACACATCTCAAGTAGTGAAATTTCATTTAGGAGACAATGTTAAAGAATTGTTTTCTCTCTGAAACTTTTTTCTTTTTTAACTAAAAGAAAAAAACCAACAACCTAACCTTAACTTGACAATCTTAAAAATAAAATAACTCAAATGTAACCCACCTGAATCTTCTGTGGCAGTGCATACTTCTACCTCCCCCCAGTCTTGGACATTCAGGGGTAGCACCTCTTCTTGAGGAAACTGTGTTTCAGTGTTGCACTGTGTGGATGTTGAGGCGTTAGGTGCTGCAATGACATCTTGCCCTTGGCACTGGAGACTGTTTGCCTTCCTATTAATAACTGCATGATGGTTTCTTCCCCACCCATTATAAGCGAATAAAATTGGATCTGAATGTTCAGGTGATGGTTCATTGTTCCAGTCCAAAAAGTGTAAGGAGCATACAGCGTGATTCTGTGTTGCTTTCCATCCACCTGCACGCCTGCACCTCTCCTCCCACATCTTCCTCCTTTTAGGTTCCTTTTTTCCACTTGGAAATCTCACAAATCGTTTGACATCTTCAGTTACTTGGTTTGTCTTTCTCTTCCCTTTTCTTGAGTCTGATGTGCAGTCTGCTACGGCACACGTAAAATTCGGCATACTTGTAGCTTCCAGGCTCAAGCTTGATCTTGATGGTACAGGTTGACCCAGTATTTCTTCTGAGTCAGGCCTCTGTATCGGCAGAACTGAGAGGCTACTGTTTACACTTTACACTCCTTTCTATTAACGGCGCGCGGCGCTTTCTTTAACTGAAGAATCATGATCAAGATGAGTTCTATTAACGGCGCGCGGCGCTTTCTTTAACTGAAGAATCATGATCAAGATGAGTTCTATTAACGGCGCGCGGCGCTTTCTTTAACTGAAGAATCATGATAAAGATAAGTACGTCGTACGTCCGCCAGTGGTGCTGTTCTTTTTTTTTTATTTCACTGATTACTTTCATATACAGGACGTGTCAGTGATACCTGATATTTTTCAACATTCCCAGATAAAATGCACAAGCCGAAATCAACATTTTTTTTTATTTTTACTGTTCATACGTACTTAAAAAAAAATCATTAACTATTTCTAGTTTTAACTTATAATTCAATTAACAAAGCCTTATCATACACCAGTAAGTATGAATATTAATATTAAGGGTTATGTTTTTAATTTTAGATACACTTGTGCAGCAATTACCTGCACATCGATTTCAAATTTAGCTAAGACACCCCTTTGCCCCAGGAAATCGGAGACAATTAAAAATGCTGGCGCTGATAGGTATCTACCAGCCTCACTGCCACGTCTCTAATTTCCACCACCACCATCAACACCACAGCCCCGCTACGCACATAGGTGATAGTAAATCTTCCTTTAAGTGAATTCTAATGCCGAGAACGCAGTTAAATGGCGAGATATAAGTGTAATGTGCAGTTAAGTATGGAATCTCTATATTTGGTAAAGTTTTAGTTGGCATCTGTTAACTAAGAATAGCTTTACTTTACAAATGTAAATGTTAATGTAAAAGTAATTCCTGGTGTTAAAAAGTGTCTATTTCCTATGTTTGGCGGCACTTCATTATGTGTGTGTGTGTGTGTGTGTGTGTGTGTTAATAATAGTACTACTACTACAACTAATAATAATGATAATAATAATAATGATAATAATTTTTCCACCATTCACAATCACAGCCACCACCACCACTTCCTCTACCACAATCACCACCACAACCACTGACACAATCGATAAATTATATAGTAGTAGTAGTAGTAGTAGTAGTAGTAGTAGTAGTAGTAGTAGTAGTAGTAGTAGTAATAGTAGTAGTAGTGATAATAGTAGTGATCTTAAAGGTGACAGATAAAACACTGAAAGTAGTAATAATAGTAGTGGTGGTGGTGGTGGTGGTGATGGTAATAGTACTAGTTGCCAAATAGTCTTTTTATACAGCAGCAGCAACAACAACAACAACAACAAAAACGACTTCTAGTACTGCTGCTGCTGCTGCTGTGTAAGATAGTTATATGTAATAATAATAGCAATTAATAGTAGAAGTTGTAGTTGTAATAGTAATTCTCTCTCTCTCTCTCTCTCTCTCTCTCTCTCTCTCTCTCTCTCTCTCTCTCTCTCTCTCTCTCTCTCGTACATGTTTTTTTTTTTCTCTCCGCCTCCTCCTCCTCCTCCGGTTTTTTTTTTTTCATGATGAATCTCTCTCTCTCTCTCTCTCTCTCTCTCTCTCTCTTTCTCTCTCTCTCTACTAATACAAAAACAACAACAACAACAACAACAACAACAACAACAACCAAACCAACAACAATTACTACTACTACTACTGCTACTACTACTATTTCTTCTTCACTTTCTCCTCTTCGTCTAATACCCCTACTCTTCTATTCTCTTCTCTTCTCTTCTCTTCTCTTCTCTTCTCTTCTCTTCTTCTTCTTCGTATTATTATTATTATTATTATTATTATTATTATTATTATTATTATTATTATTATTATTACAAGTGGTGCATGTTATTAATGTGATTAAAATTATAAGTAAAACAATAGATAAAAGAGTGCAAAATTATAAATGACACAACAGTTAAACGAACAAAATGAAAGTAAAACGATAGATAAAAGAGTGTAAAATTACAAATGAGACAGTAGTTAAATGAATAAAATGAAAGTAAAACGATAGATAAAAAGTGTGAAACTATAAATGAGACAGTATAGAATAGAGAATTACCTGTAAGAAAGGCGTGCTGGTGATTTGTACAGTGAATTGTTTGTTGAAAAGATAAGTGAACAGTATTTTTTTTTTTTTTTATACGTTCGTATGGACGGTGCATTCCTTATAGAAGGAGGAAGGCAGCTCCAGAATTTTGGTCCATCAACCAGTAGAGACCTCGCTCCAGTACAGGTGTTGGTGTTAGGCTCATACACATTATGTTGTTGTCTAGTGGGGGCAGTACAGACATCACTCACTCTCGGCAGGCAGAATAAGTGGTTAGGGATATTGCCATGGATAATATTGTAGGTAACAATGCCTTTCAACCAGCCAAGTTCTCTCAGAAAAGGTGTGGTGTGGTCAAATTTGGCACCGCTGCTTAATGTAACTTTTGCAGCAAAGTTTTGAAGCTTTTGAGTTTGTTGTGTAAGAGTGATATTTGTTGTTCCCCATATCCTTATTCCATAGTTGATGATGCTTAGTACTAGTGTTTGCACGAGAGTAATTATTGCTCTCCTGTTAAAACAATCCTTGCTTCTATTTATATGTAATATGGTGCTAAAAATTTTCTTACTCGTCTTATTTACATGAGTATTAAAAGTTGTGTGAGAGTCAAAGTAAACACCTAAGTTTTTCAAGCATCTTAGTGTCAGCAACTTGTAAGCAAGTGTTGGGTGGAATCTGAGATACGAGACCTTTGCTGTCGACAAACACACATTGTGTCTTTGTAGTGTTTAGCATTAATCCATTTCAATGAAAATATCCCTTAGCTTGAGATAGAGCCACCTCTCCCCTGTGAACGAGTTCGTAAATGCCGGTAATTTCTCCTTTGTGAATGAGCTGCGTGTCATCAGCGTACTGTATGACCAGACAGTCGGGGATGTGCTGCGAGAGGTCATTCACGAATACTGAAAACAGTAGTGGACCCAGGACTGACCCTTACGGAACGCCGTAAGTAACGTCAAGTTTCTTAGAGACATGTTTGCATATTCTGACTGATTGTGTTCTATTGAGAAGGTAGCTGTGGAACCAAAAGGAATCGATTCGCAACATTCTGAATTTCTTTAACATTTTATGATATACGCTGTCAAATGCTTTAGACAAGTCACACAGCGTTACTAATGAGATATTTTTCCTGTCAATAGTTTCAAACAGTGAATTACACAAAGTAAGAAGAGCGATTTCTGTAGAGAGCTTAGGTCTGAACCCGTGTTGTGTCTTACTAAGCAGATCATTGTGCTCGAGGTATGAGATGAGCTGACCACCAATAACTTTCTCAAGAACCTGAGAGATAATTGGTAGAGGAGATATTGGATGATAATTTTTTGGTTCCATAACATTTCATGTCTTGAAAATAGGAACTACAATGGCGTGTTTCCAGGATTCAGGGAACATTCCTGTTACAATTGACGAGTTGACTACACACGTAAGGTACGGGATTATGACTGGCAAGGAAGCAGTGAAGCTGTAGAAAGGGAAGAGGATGTGTAGATCAGGTTTTTGCAGTTAGGCAGCAGTGTGGAATGTCTTTTGGAAAGGGAAGGAAGTGCAGCTTTTTGGCGGTGAAGGACTTGGGGAAAGTGTGTGATAGGACTGGTAAGAAAAGTATGGGACGTTTTCAAAGTTTGTAGAGTTGGAGGCAGCTTGTTGGAAGGAGGGAAGCGTTTCTGTGTATATGGCAGGGCATGTGTGAGAGTGGGTGGTGGAGTGAGTGGAGGGAGGCATGCAAGAGTAAATGGAGAGGAGGTGGAAGAGGTGGATTGTTTCAAGTACTTGGGATCAGGTCACAGTGGACACAAGAGTTGAGACAGAGGTGAAGTGCGGAGTGAAAGAAGCAGGAAAAGTTCTTGATGGACTAAGAAAGATCCTCAAGCAAAGGACACTGGGTGTGAGTGTACAGAGAGAGAGAGAGAGAGAGAGAGAGAGAGAGAGTTATATGTGGGAATAGTGGTATCCGCTGTGCTGTGTGGTGCTGAAACATGGAACACGGGAGCAGCGGAGAAGAAACTGTTAAGTGTGCTGGAAACCAAGTGTTGGAGGAGTGTGTGTGTGTGTGTGTGTGTGTGTGTGTGTGTGTGTGTGGAGTAACGTGGTGGGATCGATAGAATAAGAAATGACGAGGTGAAAAGAACTGGTGTTTTGAGAGAGTTGCCTGGATAGTACATGTTTGTGTTGTGATGCTTTAATTGGCCTGTGGAGAGAATGCAAGGGAGAATGGTAGGCCTATATAAATACCAGGGAATACATTATTATTATTATTATTATTATTATTATTATTATTATTATTATTATTATTATTATTATTATTATTATTATTATTTGTTGTTGTTGTTGTTGTTGTTGTTGTTGTTGTTGTTGGTGTTGTTGTTAGTAGTTTCTTCAGTTTTATTAATTTTAATTAATTAGTTAATCAATTAGAAGAGGGGGACAGCTGAATGTCACTGAAGAAGAGTGGATAGTTGTCTGGAAGTTTCATTTACCAGAAAGAAACGGACGTGATGCTGTATTTACCCTGCTGTGCAACTGTGGACACAGGTACGAGACGTGACGGTGACGGCAATTGTGGCAGCCTGATGGCGCTGCTCGGTGTGACAGGTGTAATGAACCCTCAGTGCTGCACACGGTACAGTTTATTCTGAGTCCGGTCACGTCTATAATTATATAAAACACTCAACACCATAAGTATGTTGTTTTGTTGTAGCGTCACTTTTGTAGCATCAGTTTGAGGTGCTCATTACAAATGTCATCACGCTCTGTCTGCTGCACACTTAATGTATTGTACACTTACGTATATTAGTGATGTGGCGGTATAACCTCGATATCCAGGATCAGGCTGGTGAGTCTGTTGTGGTACCAAGAGCTCTTGTCCGCTGCAGTGTGGCTGGCGAGTTGTGTTGGTTATGTAACGCTGAGGTGATGGTGTCCTGAGGGGACAGTGTCGGGGTGAGAGGCAGCCATTTTGTGGTTGGGACCGCGGTGGTGTTGTGGTGTTATTGGTGTCCTTGGGGGGGAAGGTGTTGTGGCGTTACAGGTGATCTATGGTGATGTTGGTGATGTCTTGTGAGGTTTGAGGAGGTAAATTACGGGAATTGTTATTTGGGGACGCGGTGTCAGCGTCTGGGGAAATTCCCGCAGCTGGGGAAAATATTTCAGCGGTCTTTGAAGGAGTAAAAGGGTTTTAGTGGTTTGTGAAGTGACGGGAATGTCAGGTATTGATGTGCATAGCCTCTGAGCAATAAGGGAGGCGATATAAGAGCCTCAGTAAAAGGGGGAATCTATGGTGAGTGAGTGAGTGGGATTTATCCTGTGTTGGTCTAGGCTAGAAATTTGTTCCCTAATATCCTTTAATGTGTACTACCTCAATTTGTTCGTGAGTTAACATTATTATTAGTATATCCTGTTATTATATAGAATAAGTGTGTTTTCCTCCCCAACATTGATGAGGCAGTGAGGTGATTTCTGGCGTGCTGTGCCGAGGTGAGGGTTTGTGAGAGGGTTTGATAGCTGGCGATTTCTGATAGGTCGGCTAGGTACTCGAGGCCTTTAAAAATCCACACCTTTAGAACTTTCTGGGATCAGTGTGCCGTCCACTTTCTTTTTTTTTTTTTTTTTTTTTTTTATGTAGGAAGGATACTGGCCAAGGGCAACAAAAATCTAATAAAAAAAATGCCCACTGAAATGCCAGTCCCTAAAAGGGTCAAAGCAGTGGTCAAAAATTGGTGGATAAGTGTCTTGAAACCTCCCTCTTGAAGGAATTCAAGTCATAGGAAGGTGGAAATACAGAAGCAGGCAAGGAGTTCCAGAGTTTACCAGAGAAAGGGATGAATGATTGAGAATACTGGTTAACTCTTGCGTTAGAGAGGTGGACAGAATAGGAGTGAGAGAAAGAAGAAAGTCTTGTGCAGCGAGGCCGCGGAAGGAGGGGAGGCATGCAGTTAGCAAGATCAGAAGAGCAGTTAGCATGAAAATAGCGGTAGAAGACAGCTAGAGATGCAACATTGCGGCGGTGAGAGAGAGGCTGAAGACAGTCAGTTAGAGGAGAGGAGTTGATGAGACGAAAAGCTTTTGATTCCACCCTGTCTAGAACAGCAGTATGAGTGGAACCCCCCCAGACATGTGAAGCATACTCCATACATGGACGGATAAGGCCCTTGTACAGAGTTAGCAGCTGCGGGGGTGAGAAAAACTGGCGGAGACGTCTCAGAACACCTAACTTCATGGAAGCTGTTTTAGCTAGAGATGAGATGTGAAGTTTCCAGTTCAGATTATAAGTAAAGGACAGACCGAGGATGTTCAGTGTAGAAGAGGGGGATAGTTGAGTGTCATTGAAGAAGAGGGGATAGTTGTCTGGAAGATTGTGTCGAGTTGATAGATGGAGGAATTGAGTTTTTGAGGCATTGAACAATACCAAGTTTGCTCTGCCCCAATCAGAAATTTTAGAAAGATCAGAAGTCAGGCGTTCTGTGGCTTCCCTGCGTGATATGTTTACCTCCTGAAGGGTTGGACGTCTATGAAAAGACGTGGAAAAGTGCAGGGTGGTATCATCAGCATAGGAGTGGATAGGACAAGAAGTTTGTTTTAGAAGATCATTAATGAATAATAAGAAGAGAGTGGGTGACAGGACAGAACCCTGAGGAACACCACTGTTAATAGATTTAGGAGAAGAACAGTGACCGTCTACCACAGCAGCAATAGAACGGTCAGAAAGGAAACTTGAGATGAAGTTACAGAGAGAAGGATAGAAACCGTAGGAGGGTAGTTTGGAAATCAAAGCTTTGTGCCAGACTCTATCAAAGGCTTTTGATATGTCCAAGGCAACAGCAAAAGTTTCACCAAAGTCTCTAAAAGAGGATGACCAAGACTCAGTAAGGAAAGCCAGAAGATCACCAGTCGAGCGGCCTTGACGGAACCCATACTGGCGATCAGATAGAAGGTTGTGAAGTGATAGATGTTTAAGAATCTTCCTGTTGAGGATAGATTCAAAAACTTTAGATAAGCAGGAAATTAAAGCAATAGGACGGTAGTTTGAGGGATTAGAGCGGTCACCCTTTTTAGGAACAGGTTGAATGTAGGCAAACTTCCAGCAAGAAGGAAAGGTAGATGTTGACAGACAGAGCTGAAAGAGTTTGACTAGGCAAGGTGCAAGCACGGAGGCACAGTTTCGGAGAACAATAGGAGGGACCCCATCAGGTCCATAAGCCTTCTGAGGGTTTAGGCCAGCGAGGGCATGGAAAACATCATTACGAAGAATTTTAATACGAGGCATGAAGTAGTCAGAGGGTGGAGGAGAGGGAGGAACAAGCCCAGAATCGTCCAAGGTAGAGTTTTTAGCAAAGGTTTGAGCAAAGAGTTCAGCTTTAGAAATAGATGTGATAGCAGTGGTGCCATCTGGTTGAAGTAGAGGAGGGAAAGAAGAAGAAGCAAAGTTATTGGAGATATTTTTGGCTAGATGCCAGAAATCACGAGGGGAGTTAGATCTTGAAAGGTTTTGACATTTTCTGTTAATGAAGGAGTTTTTGGCTAGTTGGAGAACAGACTTGGCATGGTTCCGGGCAGAAATATAAAGTGCATGAGATTCTGGTGAAGGAAGGCTTAAGTACCTTTTGTGGGCCACCTCTCTATCATGTATAGCACGAGAACAAGCTGTGTTAAACCAAGGTTTAGAAGGTTTAGGACGAGAAAAAGAGTGAGGAATGTACGCCTCCATGCCAGACACTATCACCTCTGTTATGCGCTCAGCACACAAAGACGGGTCTCTTACACGGAAGCAGTAGTCATTCCAAGGAAAATCAGCAAAATACCTCCTCAGGTCCCCCCAACTAGCAGAGGCAAAACGCCAGAGGCACCTTCGCTTGGGGGGATCCTGAGGAGGGATTGGAGTGATAGGACAAGATAAAGATATGAGATTGTGATCGGAGGAGCCCAATGGAGAAGAAAGGGTGACAGCATAAGCAGAAGGATTAGAGGTCAGGAAAAGGTCAAGAATGTTGGGCTTATCTCCAAGACAGTCAGGAATACGAGTAGGGTGTTGCACCAATTGCTCTAGGTCATGGAGGATAGCAAAGTTGTAGGCTAGTTCACCAGGATGGTCTGTGAAGGGAGATGAAAGCCAAAGCTGGTGGTGAACATTGAAGTCTCCAAGAATGGAGATCTCTGCAAAAGGGATGAGGATCAGAATGTGCTCCACTTTGGAAGTTAAGTAGTCAAAGAATTTCTTATAGTCAGAGGAGTTAGGTGAGGGGTATACAGCACAGATAAATTTAGTATGACAATGACTCTGTAGTCGTAGCCAGATGGTGGAAAACTCGGAAGATTCAAGAGTGTGGACACGAGAGCAGGTTAAGTCATTGCGCACATAAACGCAGCATCCAGCTTTGGATCTAAAATGAGGATAGAGAAAGTAGGAGGGAACAGAAAAGGGGCTACTGTCAGTTGCCTCAGACACCTGAGTTTCAGTGAGGAAAAGAAGATGAGGTTTAGGAGAGGAGAGGTGGTGTTCTACAGATTGAAAATTAGATCTTAGACTGCCAATGTTGCAGAAGTTAATGAAGAAAAAGTTGAAGGGGGTGTCAAGACACTCAGGGTCGTCGACAGAAAGGCAGTCCGACCTGGGGACATTTATGGTCCCCTCCCCTGATGGGGACTCCGAGGCTGGTGTAGGAGTTGCCATGATGATTTTAAAATTTTTGAGTGAAGGGTGTGTGTGTTATTAGGTGCTTGTAGTTTTGTGTGGAGGAAGAGAGTCGTCTTTAGAGGGCAGGCTGTGACTGCCCCCTTGTGTTGTGAGACACAAAGGGAAACGTTCAGTGAGGTCACAGCTGGGTTTAATGATAAGTTCACAGCACCCCCTGAACAGTGCTTTAGACCTCACTGGGAGTAATTATCGTTTCGGCAGGTGTCTACTGCCTCCTCTCTCAGTCTTGTTGTACTTTTCATGCTTGATATTTGCTTGTTTGTGTTTTTGTATTGATTTTTGTTTTGTTTTTGTTGTTTATTTGTAATGTTTTGTAAATGTTTTGTGAGTTGTGTTAGTGTTTGATGTTGTTTGTTGTGTTTGTAGTGTTGCTGTGTGCCTATTGATTGGGAGGTGATGGTGGTTAGTGTGTGTGTGTGTGTGTGTGTGTGTGTGTGTGTGTGTGTGTGTGTGTGTGTGTTACTACTACTACTACTACTACTACTACTACTACTACTACTACTAGGTCAGCCTTGCTACTTCCCTTAGTACACTTGAATACCTCCATCAGATCCCCTCTTAATCTACTACTACTAGTACTACTGTTGCAGGCACAGGTGCAGGGGTGCCTCAACATGCCAGCCACCTACAACACTGTGGTGGCACGGACACAGTTAGCACACCAGTTTTACGAGCACGTCAGTGAGGTAGCCAGAATGTGTTGCCAACTTGTTCATGACCAGCACCTGCAGCAGCAAGGTCAGGTTAAGTTAGTTAAGTTTTTCATATGTGAATGTTGTGACTGTCAAAATGGAGGTCACAAGGGTTTTCTGAGGGTCACAGGGGTTCTGAATGTGACGGGGAAAGAGGAAGAAGGAGAGGAAAGGTGGAGAAGAAAGGTAGAGAGGAAGAAAGAGGGAAAGATGAAGAAGAGAAGAGGGAACAAAGAGGAAGAGGAGATAATTGTTAAGAATTTGTCTCTCTTCTTCTCTTCCTCTTTCTTTCCTCATTTCTCATTTCGTTGACTGTTTTGTTTAATTTGCTGTAGTCTGCACTCCTCCCTCCACTACTACTACTACTACTACTACTACTACTACTACTACTACTACTACTACTACTACTACCACTACTGCAGGCTGGGCAGCAGTGGTGGCCAGCTTGGAGGACATTGTGGCAGCCTTCAGAGCAAGACATGACGCATTCCAGCAAAACTTTGTGGAGTATCTCAGTGGCCGGGAGGAGAAGGTTGCCCTGCTTCAGTTGTGAGTTTGTGCATGTGTGTGTCAGGATTGGAGGAAAGGTGGAGGGAACATGGAGGGAGGTCTGTGAGGGAGGAGAGGCCTGGAGGTAACTTGTGGAGGGAGATATGGAGAAGGGAAAGGAGGGAGGTGGAGGGGAAAATGTGTGGCTGCCATGTCAGACTATCTAATGAAAGCACTACTTTAACTACAAAGCATATGTCACAGGATTAAGGGAAAGGTGGAGGGAACATGGGGGAAGGCCTGTGAGGGAAGAGAAGCCTGGAAATAACTTGTGGAGGGAGATATGGAGGAGAGAAGAGAGGGAGGTGGAGAGAATGTCTTGCATATTTTTTTTTTATTACTTACAAGTCTCTCCTGCAGTTGTGTGTGTCTCCACTCTTCCTGGCAACTCACCAATGGGGAGAGGAGGAGGAGGAGGAGGAGGAGAAGAGAGAAGAGAGGAGGAAAGAGATAGAAAAATGGTTGGAGTGTGTAGTGTAGGATAATGACTATGATTGGGCTGACTTGCTGTATCTTGATTTATTGATTGATTCAGCCTGCAAATTTAATGTCAACATAAACACAGCATACCTCAATATCATGTAACTCCCTTCAATATCTTGTAACTTCACCCAGTAAACAGAAGAATAACATAAGATGAACACATATCCCATTCTATTATTCACTATTGCAATGACACACGATACATATAAAATAGTACTCACAAAATGACCGCCCATCATCAGCCAAGGCAGACTTCACCATATGTCTGATTACAGCATTACCCCAACTATGCTGCAAAGTTACACTTAATCAAATCCTCCTATCAGCACCGCATTCAATATAACACCAACCAATATGCACAATCAGCGGCATAACATAAGTCAAACAAATCAGAGAAATAATGTTATCACAAAACTCACCTCAGTCAAACAACCGCCACTCACCCCTGACAGGCACCAACTGTACCTCTGCCTACCTTCCCCCTACACCCTGAGTGCGGTATAATATATATCCGTGTTACATACACAGACCCTAAAAGAAAACTTCCTCTTGACAAACAAATACACATTACTAACCAATACCAAACTTGTTAATAAGTAAGAAAACAATATATGTATCTCAATAATAATTACAATTCTTGTCATATATGCCAATAACAATTATACAGTAACTGGAATACAACCCGTGTCTACACCTCTTTCCAACCAATGACAGCGACACACACTGCCCGCTCCACATTCAAAGGTGCCAACATTGACATTATAATTCTAATATGATGAGAATCATATTACAGAGTGTATGAGTGTGTGTCTGTCTGTCACTACTACTACTACTACTACTACTGCTACTACTAGTTTTGAAGAGGACCTGAAGCTACTGGCAAGGATTCCAGTCTTCCCTGAATTCTTTTTGGGGAAGACACAAGAGGAAGAGGAAGAGGAGGAAGCTGGGAAGAAGAGGACAAGCACAGCACAGAAGAAAAGGAGGAAGAGCAGGAGGATGAGAAGAGGGCAGGAGGAGGAGGAGGAGGAAAAAGAGAAAGTAAGTTGTTTTTGTTGTTGTTGTTGTTGTTGTTGTTGTTGTTGTTGTTGTTGTTGTTGTTGTAAATAAAAATAATTGTTGATATCTCTCTCTCTCTCTCTCTCTCTCTCTCTCTCTCTCTCTCTCTCTCTCTCTCTCTCTCTCTCTCTCTCTCTCTCTCTCTCTCTCTCTCTCTCTCTCTCTCTCTGTCAGTGAGGCAAGTGTCACTGCTGGACTGGATCAGCGCCAAGGACAGCCAAAGTGACGTCAGACAGATTGCCCAACTCTGCTGCAGGGGACTGGCCCAGGTGTGTGTGTGTGTGTGTGTGCAACAGGGTGTTAGGGTGTCAGGTATTCACATCTAATTCTTGATACATAATTCTGTTTCCATAGGATTGAATCAAGTTTGTAATCTTGCATTGTTTAACAAGTTGAGTTGTCACATTTGTCTTTAAGCTGGCTCCCCCTCCCCCTGTGTTAGAATATTACATATTTTCAAGGTCACAGGGACACTGAGCTGGGTTCTCAAGGGTGTTTCTCCTGTCACTAATGCAGAAATGTTGTTAATCTGTCACTGTAACTGTAAAATCATCCTTGAAAACCCATGTCATTTTAACTAGAGCCTTTTAAAAGAGTGTTTCTCGTGTCAGTAATGCAGAAATGTTAATGTGTCACTACAACCATAAAAACTCCCTTGAAAATCTGCTTCACTTCAACTAGAACCTTTTAAAAGAGTGTTTCTCCTGTCAGTAATGCAGAAATGTTCATCTGTCACTGCAACCATAAAAACCCCTGAAAACCCATATCAACTAGACACACACACACACACACAGCACCAATACTGCTGCTGCCACACAGATCAACAAGGGGCTGCTGAAACTAGTGGGGCAAGAGGTCAGCGCTGTGCTTCGAGAGGCAGACCGGCCACAGATGAAGGGGCTCGGTGAGCACCTGTGTGGCCTGGAGCAGCTCATGCATGATGCCGCCTACATGGTGCAGGAGCAGAGCAATTTCTCACAGGTACTCCTTCATATCTCCCTCCACAAGTTACCTCCACACTTCTTCCTCACAGACCTTCCTCCATCTTTCCTCCACCTTCCCTCCAATCCTGACTATCCTGTGACTCTTGCTTCATAGTTAAAATAGTGTTTTTGTTAGATAGTCTGACATCACAGCCAGCCATTTTCCCCTCAAGTTATCTCCATGTTTCTGCTTACTTACAAATTTCCTCCATCTTTTCTCCATTTTCCCTCCAATTCTGACTATCCTGTGACTCTTAAAAGAGTGATTTTGTTAGATGGTATGACATCACAGCCAACCATTTTCCCCTCCATAAGTGTCTTTTCTTTCCTCCATATCTTTCCACAGCTTCCCTCCAGGATCTTCAAATATGATAGCCTATTTAGACCTGGTACATTACAATAGACAGACACAGCCCAGGCAACCAGGGACCCTACTTGTACACTAGTGGCCAATATTAGAGTGTGTGTGTGTGTGTGTGTGTGTGTGTGTGTGTGTGTGTGTGTGTGTGCGCACACGCGTGCGCTCTCCTGTAGGTGTGGAAGAGTGGGTGGAGTGGAGTAAATAGTAGAATGTTGGTGATTTATTGAGTGACAGCAGGGATGTTGGTAGAGTGCCAGGCCAGTGACTTGCTGCTGGCTTGTGCTGTGCAGCAGTTGCAGCATTCAACTATTGCTGTGACCTCTTGCTGAGACCTGTCTCTCTGTACATCTCAGAAGGCCAACTTTTGCCCAAGAGCGATGCCCCCAGAGGCCCCCAGACCAGCATTCCTCAAGTCTCTCCCAAGACACCACCTGCCATGCCATCTGAAGATGCACAACGTGGCTTTGCAGCACACCACACCACAGGCCGGTGACTCCCGTGCACCACTTGATAGGGAATGGTGTGTCTGTTGGCAGTGAGTGGTGAGACAAGTGTTGGTCTTGTTGTACTTGGTAGTCAGCATGTTCACTGGGTTCAAACTGTACCTCATGTATCCATGTTTGACAAGACCACTCTTCTCACATTCAAATAATAATAGTAGATTTGTGTTAGAGATCCCAGTGAAAATGTGAAAATATTTGAAATACTTAGTGTCACTTACTTAATGAGAAGACTTGAATTGCTGTCGCATCTTTGCTCAGCAGTGAGGCGGCTGGAGTTGTGAAGCAAGTGTGGCAGATAGCCCTGCGCTGCCGGTGCAGAGATGTGTTGTTGACACATCTCTGTACAAGCCCACAATTATTATTTGACATCAGATAATGCAACATTTATTTATTGATTTAGTTTTTGGCAGAGGGTGGTGCTGTGAAGCTGGTGGCACAGGGGCTGACCAGGGTTCTGCAGAACAGCACACCACAGCAGCAGCAGCAGCAGCAGGAGCATTGTGTCAGTGTTTAAGCTTCAGTATCTTTGATGATAGTGTTTAAATATACTATGTTGGTCTGTTTATTAGCATTCACATTAATTTGCTTTGCTTAGTCTTCATTTGTTCTTTATTTAATGTTTGCATATATATAATTGTTTAGTCTTTTATTGAGATTAATTTTTCCCTGTGTGTTTATTGTGTTGGCAAATGTCTTCCCCTTTACAAGCTTACTCCTTGTTATATAGGTCAGTTCAAAGTGGAGCATTTTGACTCAATACTTGACTCACTGTACTCATCATCAACCCGTGTCCTGTACTTTGTGTACAAGCTTCCATATATTCGAGTTGTGCATCTAATACACCCTTCACTATTTACTTGTTGAGCCTCGCTTCATTCACGCAGGATACAACAAAACGAAGCCTGTCCATTTTGTGTCCATTTTTTATTCTAGGCACTCTACAAGATGCAGCATTTGTGTATGTAATGTGTGTGTGTGTGTGTGTGTGTGTGTGTGTGTGTGTGTGTGTGTGTGTGTGTGTGTGTGTGTGTGTGTGTGTGTGTGACACTTATTGGTGAGGGGCTGTGGGGAGTCACTGTGGAGAACATACTGTGGAGCTGTGGGCTGAGAAGAGAAGAGAAGAGAAAAGAGAGAGAGAGAGAGAGAGAGAGAGAGAGAGAGAGAGAGAGAGAGAGAGAGAGAGAGAGAGAGAGAGAGAGAGAGAGAGAGGGGGGGGGGGTAAGGCTAGCATGAATGAGTGTGAAGTGAAGCAGGTGTTGAGTGTTGTTGATGCAGGGGTGAGATGTTACTCAATGTTGTTCATCACAGGAGAGGTGTTGTTCAGTGTTGTTGATGCAGGGAAGAGGTGATACTCAGTGTTATTCATCATAGGAGAGGTGTTGTTCAGTGCTGTTCATTGCAGGTGAGGGAAGACACAGCATGTTGAGGCAAGGCAGCAGCTGTGGAGGAGTGGACAGCTGCACCACTGACACCACCACCACCACCACTGCTCAATGCTGCTGCTGCTGCTGCTGCTACTACTACTACTACTACTACTACTACTACTACTACTACTACTACTACTACTACTACTACTACTCTACTACTACTACTACTACTACTACTACTACTGCTGCTGCTGCTGCTGCTGCTGCTGCTGCTGCTGCTGCTTCTGCTTCTGCTGCTGTTCCCCTCCTCCTCCCAGCACAGAAACAGACTGTGGGGTCCTGCCACAATGCGGCTCTCTCCTGCAGGACATGTTCTCGTCACCTTCATGTCCCGGACGCGTGCATAGACTTGTGCCTCAGTAGCCTGGCCGCAACAGACTGCAGCTGTGTGCTGTGCTGTGGCTGGCCAACAGGAGGGGGCGGGCAAGCTGGCCACCCTCTGCATCACCACCTGCTGGGGAAAGAAGAGCACCGTTGTTGTCATCTTTGTTTTCCTTCTTTTTCCTTTTGTTTTCCTTCACTGTTTGCAGGGAATGGTGGCAGAATTTGTTGATGTTGTTGTTGTTATCTGTTTGTTATTAAATGATGTGTTCATTGTGTTGTTGTTATTGTTGTTGTTTTGTGTGTGTGATGAACAAAAGCAGTCCACAGTTACTGGTGTTTGTTTTCCCCTTCAACTGTATACAAACATAAAGGGCTGGCTAGAAGTACAGTAGTAGTAGTAGTAGTAGTACAATTACCAGTATATTTCAACAAATGCTGGAACTACTACTACTAAAAATATATAATCCAGGACCTCTACTATCATTTTTACTACTATATTGAGCATTACTATTACCACTACTATCTATTCTACTAACACCACTGCCACCACACCTTGCTCAGCCTGGTCCTGTGCCCTGGCCAGCTGCTGGAGGAGGAGGTGGTGGATGCCCTCTCCTGCTAGTTGTGGTGGTGGTGGTGGTGTGTGGCTGTAGGGGTGGCTCTGACAGACAAAACGGGTTCACCACACACGGCCCACTAGTTGTCTCTTCTGCAACAGTGATGACAGGTCAGGTTTGGTTGAGTGAGGTGAGGCCAACACTCAGAAGGCCTATACACACTTAAAAACACAAAAAAAAAACACACAAGACACAAACAGAGGCTGGGTTGTGCTAACACTCAGAATGACTACATAAAATACAGAGTGCTGGGGTTTGGGAAGAGGAAGAAAAGCACTACGGGCAAATGTAAAATGTGAAGCGGAAAGATGAACAAAATGACGGCAGTGGACAGTTTGAGAGTCAGTGTGTGGATGATGATAATACTCTAAAAACACAATGTGTCTGACAAGCAAGTATTATTTTCAACTCTTCATTGCAAAACAATACAAAATGTCCATTATTCCTGTCAAACTTTGCTTTTGTGGCTTTTAGAATATTTTTTTTTCTCCAAATAGCTAAATTTCACCATTTTCCAGATGGTGTGACAGAGAATTTTACATGCCACCAATGACATCTCAAGTTGTGTCACCACCAAAAAGAACTGTTTGAATGAAAATGTGCAAATACATCAATCCCAAACATTTCCTTGAGGAACACCACCAGCAACAGCCCTGGACACTGCCTCTAATTCCACCACAACACAACCCTTGCACTAACCTGTCACGTGGAGCTGAAGCAGAGGCCTCACTCAGGTCAACAGCCCTGGACACTGCCTCTAATTACACCACAACACAACTCTTGCACTAAGCTGTCATGTGGGGCTGAAGCAGAGGCCTCACTCAGGTCAACAGCCCTGGACACTGCCTCTAATTACACCACAACACAACTCTTGCACTAACCTGTCATGTGGGGCTGTAGCAGAGGTCTCACTCAGGTCAACAAAGGTGCTCATCATTCAAGGCTTTGCTCCAACCTTTAAAATGCCTTTACAAAAACAAAAAATGTTCAGAGCACTAAAGGAACTTGTGGCTTTTGAGAGAGAGAGAGAGAGAGTGTGGCAGGGAGGTGGTGATGGTGACAGCCAGGGACAGCTCCACATGGGGCTCCATCAGCACCACCCATAGCAGGATCAACAACAACAACAACAACAACACTGGTCTGTGCTAGCTCCTCTGGGGCTCTGCTGTGACTGGGGATAGTCAGATAGTACACTGCTTTGGTCAATAGTTAAAACTATGGGTTTCCTTTGTGGTTTTGTGTTGAAAATGTTACTATCAATGTTTTTTTGCTCTTCAAATATGACTATATTTTTTGTGATGTATAATTTAGTCCCTCACTTTATGGATAGTCAGATGGTGTTCTATTTTGGGGCTAATAGTCAAAATAGTTCAAAATTGTGTTTTTTGGGGGTTTATGTTTCAAGGCCTCCTCTGTGAAATCCTTGACTACCTGAGTCTGCTGTGCCTCTGGATAGTCAGATAGTAAACTATTTTATGGGTGATGGCTAAAATTGTGTTTTTGGTGTTTTTTTAGTATGAAATTTTTTTTAGGAGGGGGATGACTTCACAAAATGGTGTACTATTTTGAACAAAACACCACAAAAAACATCCCATCATAGCAAAATAGTCCAAAATCATGTACTATCCTGCCAAGACAGTTAAAAATGGTCAACTTCTACCAAAATAGTGCAAGATGGCATACTATCCCAGCAGAACAGCCTGGGATAGTGTACTACTAACCTTTGACCCACATGTAGGCAGCAGCAGCAGCAGCAGCCACAGCAAAGACTATCAGGAATAGTACAAAGGCAAGGGCTCCAGACTATTTGCCATGGCTTGACTAACGCCACACCGGATAGTCTTGGGAGGTGTGCCTTGTCCTCAGCATGCACCAGACATATATATACTATCCAGAGCTGTAGTAGTAGTAGTTGTAGGTAGTAGTAGTAGTAGTAGTAGTTTGGTTATGTTAGGTAAGACAAAAGAGCAGGAGGAGGAGAAAAATTGTAGTAGTAGTAGCAGTAGTAGTTTGGTTAGATTAAATTAGGTGAAGGAAGAAGAAGAAGAAGAAGAAGAAGAAGAAGAAGAAGAAGAAGAAGAAGAAGAAGAAGAAGAAGAAGAAGAAGAAGAAGAAGAAGAAGAAGAAGAAGAAGAAGAAGAAGAAGAAGAAGAAGAAGAAGAAGAAGAAGAAGAAGAAGAAGAAGAAGAAGAAGAAGAAGAAGAAGAAGAAGAAGAAGAAGAAGAAGAAGAAGAAGAAGAAGAAGAAGAAGAAGAAGAAGAAGAAGAAGAAGAAGAAGAAGAAGAAGAAGAAGAAGAAGAAGAAGAAGAAGAAGAAGAAGAAGAAGAAGAAGAAGAAGAAGAAGAAGAAGAAGAAGAAGAAGAAGAAGAAGACGACATCTCCTCTTATTCCTTCTTCTCCTCCTCCTCCTCATCATCATCATCAGCAGCAGCAGCAGCACCAGCATCACAGCAACACAACCGGCGGCGTGGTCGTGCTGCTTTTAAATTCCACCGAAAATGCACCGAGGAGACGCGGGAATGTAGGGAAATTGTTTGTTATTTTTGTTAATATTTTCTCTCTCTCTCTCTCTCTCTCTACTTCAATCTTATGTCACCTAACCCCTGTCTGGAAATAAAAAAGAAACAAAACGCTCAGAGGACTTTACATATCACGAACAAACAAGGTATTAATTAATAACGAGAGAGAGAGAGAGAGAGAGAGAGAGAGAGAGAGAGAGAGAGAGAGAGAGAGAGAGAGAGAGAGAGAGAGAGAGAGAGAGAGAGAGAATGTTTATACTTCACTAAGTACACATGTATGTACTGTGATGTCCAGGTAACAAAAGCCAAAAGACAAGGAGTCCGTGCACCACAACATTTGGTTCTCTTGCGCAACACAAGAGAGACATGAAAGCAAGGGTGGACTTTGCCGCGGCACAGGCAGCGTCACATCTCAGGCCTGGGCACACAGAGAGCAATGTCTACAGCGACACTGGCACACCTGTCTCAGCAAACACTTTGAGACGCCTGCATGTACTGGATGGCACGATGAAACACTCGCCAAGAGAAAAGTGCGAGGCAAGCAGCCAGCAGAGCGAGGGGCAGGCGCCGTTTTCTGGAGATGCAGTCATTTGCACTCTTGCTCACACGTCCTTCACATTCATCAACAGCTTTTCATACTTTTTGTTGTTGTTTATAGATAAATGCTCTATGATCGACACTGACCCTTTTTTTCTTTTTTATCAAAATAAAAGAAAACATTTAAGAAAATATTTTTCATACGAATAAAAATGTTTTCTAATAATTATTCTCATAATTATTAATTTTACGACGACTTGTTAAAAAAGTAGTTATTGACAGACCTAGAAAAAATGCTCCCCTGCATGACGAACTACTTCAAACACTGACTGAATTAAAAGGTTGAAGAGTTATGTTGCAATTAGCAAGACCATCTTCTATTTTACATATTTTTATTTTTCTATTTTTTTCTTTTTCATAAATCTGGTTGTAACTCTTCATGAACATGTTTCACGACAGTACGCATCTACACAAAAAATATCATTAAGCTACAGTGATATTTAGTGACGTGAAAATAATACGGGGAAATACCCCAACTTTACACCTACTATTATGGGCCCTCGTGGGCCAGTGGGTAGAGTGATGGACTTTGGAGTTTTGAGTGAGGGACGCCGGCCGGGGTTCAAACCCCACTCAGAACTCACAAGAAACTTCAAGGGCATCCTCTCCAAGAAACTTCAAGAAACTTCAAGGGCATCCTCTCCATCGCCACGTGTGCCTAACAAGCACACAACACCACGTGGTGATGGAGCTTCGTCACCACGTGTGCCTAACAAACACACAATAGGTGACGGAGCTGCCCACGGGAGGTGAGAGAGCAACACCTCCCTGTGCCCCTCCACGGGAGGTGAGAGCTGCAAGGGACACTATATTATCAAATAATTATATTATTTTTATTATACCCATGATTAAATACTTCTACTACCCATTAATACTTCTACTACCACTACTACTGCTACTACCACTACCACTACCATGTTTACAACCACCCTCGCTAAAGGTAGGGTAGATGATTTTTCTTTTTTCTTTATATTTTTTTCACATATGAATCCGTTATTTTACTGCTTATTTTCTTCTACCTACTCGCCTCTAGCGAGGGTGGTTGTAAACATAGTAGTAGTAGTAGTGGTAGTAGAAGTATTAATGGTTATAATAATAATAATATTATTATCATATATATATATATATATATATATATATATATATATATATATATATATATATATATATATATATATATATATATATGATAATAATATTATTATTATTATATATTATATATAATATATTATATATAATATTAATAATATAATATATAATAATATATAATATATAATAATATAATATATATATATATATATATATATATATATATATATATATATATATATATATATATATATATATATATATATATATATATATATATATATATATACTTAATTTTATTACAGTATATTTATTTCATTTTTACTTTCATTAGTTTTTTATTTTTCTTTCCTTTTCTTTATTTATTTTTGTTTATTTATTTATTTATTTCATTTTTTATTTATTTTTTTTTTTTGCACATACTTCCTAAATAATTTTTGTTGAAGTTGATTTTTTCTTTCTTTTTTCTTCATTTCATTCTCTTGAACAAATTGTATTTTTCTCTCTTATATAAATATTTTATTTTTACTATATATTTATTTTTTCATGCTTTTTTATTTATTTTTTTTTTGTTCTCTTCGAGAAATTGTCATTTTCACATATGCATTCATTATTTTACTACACTTTTCTTTTTTTTTCCCTTTTAATTTCTTTGCATGTTTTTTTTTCCAAAGAAATAATGTTGTTAGTGCATGAAAAACAAGACACTAATTTGTTTTGTTAAAATACTTTTATCCTCTTCATCATGTTAAGTTTTTCACACATACGTCCATAATGTCTTTCCTTTTTTCTTTTTTTTTTTTTTTTTTGTTATTTTTTTATCCTTTTCAATTTACATTTCTCAGACATATATACGTAATTTTACTGCATTTTTTCTTTCTTCTTTGTTATATTTCATCCTCTTCAACAAGTTCCGCTTTTCACGCAAACATCCATAATTGCAGTGCGCATTTTCCTTTTTTTTTTGTATTTTCTTTTACATCCTCTTGAACGTGTTACGTCTTGTTTACAAATATATCTTTTCGTCTTTATTTTTCAAGTTACGTGTTTTTATTTTTTTCCTTTTATTTTATTCTTTTTTCCTTTATTCTTTTTCATCATGTTTAACTCACACATACTATATACATATTTTTCTACAACATTATTTTTATCTTTTCTTCATGTCATCCTCCTGGACAACTTACGACTTTCACACTTATATACATACGTAACTGTATTGCAAGATTCTGCTCTTTTATTTTTATTTTTTTTCACGTTTCAGTTTGTTTTTTATTCTCATCAGTAAGTCATATGTTTCCCCTTTTTCTTTGTTTTCCTGTTTCTTTGTTTTATTTCATCGTCTCACACAAGTAACCCTTTTCTCACAAACATCCCTAATTAGGGTACATGATTTTTCTTTTTTCTTTATATTTTTTCACATATCAATCCGTTATTTTACTGCTTATTTTCTTCTTTTTTCGTTTTCTTTTCTTTTTAATCCTCTTTATATATATATATATATATATATATATATATATATATATATATATATATATATATATATATATATATATATATATATATATATATATATATATATATATATATATATATAGTAAATCTATATAAAAGATTTACTACAATTTTTTTTTCCTTTATTTCGGATTTTTCCACCGCAATAATGTTGGTCCTGCATGAAAGGCAAGGCTCAGACTCATGCAGGATAAAAAAAAAAAAAAAGACAATTTATCTTCTTCATCAAGTAAGTTTTTCACGCATCCATCCATAATCTTAGCACCTGTTTTTTTTTTTTTTTATTTTTTTTTTCCTTATTCTCTTTAAATAACTTTTCTTGTATTTTTTCATTTTTTTTTATTTCATCTTTTTTATTCTTCAAGTTTCTTTTTTTTACACACACTATATACATATATTCAGGAACATATATTCTCTTTTTTTCTTTTCTTTATTTCATCCTCTTGAACAAGCTACGGTTTTCACACTTATATACATAATTTTATTATAGAATATTCTTCTTCTTTTTTCTTTTCTTTTTTTTTTTTCTTTTTAGCGTTTTTTTTATTTAATGATTTTCTTCACATATCTTTTTGACATTTCTTCGTATTTTCGTTTTCCTTCGTGTAATTTCATTCTCTTGGATGAATCCATCCATAATTGTTACATTTTTTTCTTTTTCTTTGCATTTTTTTTACAAAGACGTCCATTGTTTTACATTTGTTTTTCTTGCCGCATGAAAAGCAAGGCTCAAGTTTATGTAGGAAAAAAAGTTAATTTATCCTCTTCATCAAATTAACTTTTTCACACATGCTTCAATAATTTTACTACATTTTTTTCTTTTTTTTCTTTTTTGTCCTTTTCAAGTTACGTTTTTCCCATTGATATACATCATTTTACTATTTTTTTTATTTCCTTTTTTCTGTTTTATTTTTTTACGTTACGGTTTTCACACATATACATAATTGTATTACAATATCTTGTTTTTCTTCTTTATTTTTTACTTTTATTCACATTTTCACGTTTTTATTTTTTCATTCTCTTAAAAGATATATTTTTCACATTTTTCACATTTTCTTTTCCTTGTTTTTCTCTCTGGGACAAATCCCGCTGTTCACACAAACATCCACATTGCGTATTTATTTCCTTTATTTAATTTTTTTCACAAATGCATCCATTATTTTGGTTTATATTTTGTTGATTTTTCTTTTCCTGTTTTAATTCTTTTTGGGGAACGTTTTTCACATACATATGTAAAATTTTGATACATTATTTTCTTTTTTTCCTGTTTTTTTTTTTCATTTATTTCACAGAGAAAATGTTCTTCCTGCGTGACAAGCAAGGCTCAGATTCTTGCAGGAAAACACACAATTCATCCTCTTCTTCACGCTGTCTTTCTTTTTCACACAGGCATCCTTAATTTTACTGCATATCTTTTTTTTTTTTTTACCTTTTCTTTTTTGTAATTTTCAGGTTTTGTTTTTCATACATAATTTGCAGGAAAACACACAATTCATCCTCTTCTTCACGCTGTCTTTCTTTTTCACACAGGCATCCTTAATTTTACTGCATATCTATTTTTTTTTTTACCTTTTCTTTTTTGTAATTTTCAGGTTTTGTTTTTCATACATAATAACCTTCTCCTTTTTTTCCTTTTTTTTTTTTTTGTTTGTTTTATCCTCTTGATCAAGTTACGCTTTCCACACAAACATCGATAATATTATTACAGCACGTATTTTACTTTTTCTTTATTTTTTTTCTTTTTTTTTACACTAAGTTACGTTTTTCATTCTTTTTACTTGTGTTATCTTATTATTTTTTTCTTTTCTTTATTCTTCTTTCATGATCGAGATTTTTTTTTCTTTCACACATGATATATGCATATTTTTCTTCAATGTTTTTCTTTCCTTTCTTTCATCCTCCTGAGCAAGTTACGGTTTTTACAATTATGTACTTAATTGTATTATCAAATATACTTTTTCATTTTCTATCCTCTGTCACAAGTCACGCTTTTCACACAAACATCCCAGTCTTCTCCTGTACCTTGTTCCTGTCAGTCATGTCGCCTGTACCTTCTTCATATCAGTTAGCACCACACCAGTAGCATCCTTCATCTGCTTCGCATGATTTACATCCTTTATTGGCTTGTTCCTACTCCTTGGTATCCTGCATGTTCTCTTCTCTCCTCCTGGTGTTTGCAGCTTTTCCAGTAAATCACGACATGCCTCAGCCTTAGCCACCGCCACTGCTTTCCCTGCTAACTTCTTTGCTCTTCTGTATTCCAACTTATTCTGCCTCGTTCCGCTCTGCTCCCACTCTTTCTTGATTTCCTTTGTCCTTTTCAGTGCATTGTTGACGTGTTCACTCCACCACCATTGTTGTCTAGTTGTGCGTGACTTTCCACACGTTTCTCCCAGTACTTCTCTATCCACTTCTCTCAAGATCCCCGCACTCTTCTTCCACCAGTCCTGGAACCGCTCTGTGTTTAGGTTCACTGTGTGTGGCACCTTGGTCTTGAACTCTTGCTTCTTGGCCAGCCTTCAGTGCAGCCCATCGGGTCCTCTTCTCATAACTTCTCATTACTTTCCTCAGTCTTCTTAGCCATGCATGCATCACTACCAACCGCTGCTGCCTTTATTGCCATGTGCTCTACGGATTTTTTTTTTTATTATTTTTCCATTTTATTTTTTTTTTCTTGTTAGCATTTACTGTATTTACTTATTTTTTTATAATTTTTCTATTTTTTTTTTCATTTTCTTTATATATATATATATATATATATATATATATATATATATATATATATATATATATATATATATATATATATATATATATATATTTTTTATTTCTTTCGCTTTTTATTTATTTTTTCAATCTATTTTTCGGCAAATTTTTCCAGATCAGCGCTCCCTCCGCAGCGGGACGAGTGGAAGGGAAGCCTGACCGTTACTGTACCGACCTTCAAGGTCAAAGAATAGTCAATGAAGTCCATTACAGCACATAAATAATAGAGCATCCCTCTTCCAAACAAGAAGTCATATGCCTGATCCACTTGAACGGTGTCCACGTCCATCATCAGTGCGCGTGTGCCCTGTCCAAAGTCCAGCGAGATTAGTTGCGGCGGCGGAGCACACCTGCCTGCCCTGTGCATCAACTTTTCCCGGCCGAACCTTGTCACGACAAATGATGCTGCGGCGCCAGTGTCCACCAGTACTGTGAGCGGCTCCTCGCTATCTAGTGTTCGTGCGACAAACGTGTATACTTTCCCTACGAACCCTGGCTCAGGTTTCCGCCGCAGACGTTCAGGGTGGCGGAGAAACAGGCTGCCGCTGCCGTCGGGATGGAACTCTTGCACGATCTCGGCTTCCTCCAGGCGGTTCATGGACATGATTATCATTTCAGCGGAATAGTGACCCTCCATCTCCTTTGGAAACACCTGTAAGGGCGTGCTGACCTCCACGCCGCCCTTCAGGGTGATCACCACCTCGTCCAGCTTGATCACCTCCAGCCGCAACGTTCCATAAGCCGTGTTAGAGATTACCGTCACCTTCTCCTCATCGCCCGTGACAAGGCCCATTTTTTCGGCCAGTGACACCATCATTATAGTGACAGAAGCGCCGGTATCCAGGAGAACAGTACAAGGGTGGCCGCGCACTGCCCCGTCCACCAGTTGTCCTTCCTCAATATCAATACGACAGTACTCGCTTACATTTCTTTTCGTCCCAGTGGCCAGCTCGGTGTCCACTACCACCCTCAACACGTTGAACCAGAATATCTCCCCCCAATCTTTGGCCTGGCTCTTGTCTTCCTCCGCATCCTGCGTCTTGCTCGTCTTGGGCTGGCTCTCGTGTTCCTTCTTGTCCCGCGTCTTGCTCTTCTTGGGCTGGCTCTCGTCCTCTTCTGTATCCCGCATCTTCCTCTTCTTGGGCTGGCTCTCGTGCTCCTTCTTGTCCTGCGTCTTGCTCTTCTAGGGCTGGCTCTCGTCCTCTTCTGTATCCCGCGTCTTCCTCTTCTTGGGCTGGCTCTCGTCCTCTTCTGCATCCCGCGTCTTCCTCTTCCTGGGCTGGCTCTCGTGCTCTTTCTTGTCCTGCGTCTTGCTCTTCTTGGGCTGGCTTTCGTCCTCTTCTGTATCCCGCGTCTTCCTCTTCTTGGGCAGGCTCTCGTCCTCTTCTGTACCCTGCGTCTTGCTCTTCTTGGGCTGGCTCTCGTGGTCTTCAATATCCTGCGTCTTTCTCTTCTTGGCCTTTTTCTCGCCCTCCGTGGCCTTCGTTTTCTTATCTTTTCTATCCTTCCTCTTCTCCTGCTCTCCGTGTTCCATATCCTCTTCACCGCCATCCACCTTCCTCTTTTTACGGGTGTCATAGTCCTCCATGTCTCCCGCCTTCCTCTTCTTCTTGTTGTGTTGCTTAACCTGTTTGCCATCATACAGCTTGGTGCTGCTCTTGCTGCTCTCACAGCCTTTCATATGGTCTCCCTTGTTGTTGGTGCGATGCTTCATCTCTTTAACGCCTTCCATCTCCGTGTTGGCCCTGTGGCTGCCGCAGTCTTCCATGCTCTCTAACCTCCTTTTCTTGCTGGGTTGTTTGGCCTCTTCCTTCCTCTGCGTCTTCGCCTTCTCGCTTAACGTCTCTTGGTCGTTCATTGTTTGCTGCTTCCTCTTCTTGCTTTTGGATCGCGTTGTAAACAGTGGTGCGTGAAAACCTTCACAAGGAAAGCCAGGCATGGCACTGTCTTGTCTAGAACCTCTGATTCCATCACCTGTGGTCCCTTTCTTGGCGTGCTCAGCAGCTTGGAGCTGAGCCCTGGCGGCACCCACCACGCGCACCAATCAGAGGCCTCGATTTGAACCTAACAGCCAATCAGATGCAAGAACGATACAACTGTGGTAATACTATATATATATATATATATATATATATATATATATATATATATATATATATATATATATATATATATATATATATATATATATATTATAAGTATTCCGTCCTGCATTAAGTTGGAAGTACGTACGTAACAACTTGTTTTCTTTTTGTTGTTGTGTAAATGCAGGCTACTATGGGTTTGAGAGGCCGTGTTACGTCGTTTTTCTGGAATATTCTAACAAACAGGTGAATTATTTCCGTCAGTAGGGTCCAGTGAGAACAGTGTGATGTACGTATATTATGTGCGGATTCTGAAATGCTTCCGCGTCTTATCTGGACAACCTTTAACAGGCTCTCGTGGGAATTAGTGGCATTTCCAAGCGTGTGTTCGTGATTGCAGTGATAGTAGTTCAGCCTTATTAATCGGGACAGTTTAGAGAAAGTGACTAATCACTTCTGTGGTCTTTGAAGACAATCTTGATGGCAGAGCAAAGTCTTTCAGAACAGCGGCCTTGCACTTGCTGGTGGCGTCGTGAAGGATGAAGCAGCAGAGACAGTCGACCAGCAAGTCACTCACTTCCTTTGTCCCAGGAGTAAGTATCTGTCCTTACACCCGCGCAAACCACCAACATCCGCCTCACTCAAACAAGCTGCCACCCATGCAACCAGTCTGTCCATTACAGTATTAGCAAAATTCCAATCATCATGGGTGTGTCGTGTCTTCAAAATTCATGTTTACTTTGCAGAACAGTGAAGCTTGTCGTGGCGTCAGCAATTTGCTGCAGCAGGTTGCTTCGTGTTTCGCTGCTTGGAGAATTCCACTTATTGTTGACGTGTCATTTCTTTATATGTCATATTTACTTTATAAAATTGTGCAGGTTTTCTCAGCAGACAAACTGGTGTTTCCTCGGTACACACACCAGGAGAAGACTTCCTGCATGGTGGTGCACTCAATTTCTTCAAGTAGTGCGCAAGGAAGAGGACTTTTGAAAACATGAGGAGCTGACGCACAATGAAGCAGCTGATACAGCAGCACACAATACGGCAACACTTTACTGCTCACTCAAAGTATGGCAAGGACACTGACTTCCGTGAATGAGACGACACGATGAGCTCAGTGTGAGAAAATCAGTGTGCATTTGGCAACGTGCCTCCAGAGTGTTTACAGGACAGCGGTGACCTGCCACCTTGTCCTCCTTGCCGTGCGTGTAATACCCATTCACCTCTACCTCTTGTACAGTGTAGCCACTTCATACACTATAAAGTATCTTCAGAGTCCACCTATAAAATCACCACCATATTTGTCTTTTCCACTTGTCACGCCAACCTCAACTGGAACACGACACGTACAACAACAGGCTGAGGTTTTACCAACACTAATTTTACCTATTTCTTAACCTTTTTCTCTCTTTTTATTGTAAACACTTTTTTTTACATGTTTGATGAAATCAAATAAAAAGCAAATCGTATTAACTACACCTATAAAAATACATAAAACAGATTTTAAAATAGATAAGAATATAAATACAGGCAAAGTCTTGATGTCAAACACGCACATTTATCATATCGTAACCAAAGCAGTGTGCCAAACTCACAGAAATACAAAACGCAAGACAAGTGACTTTACATAAAACAATATTTTACAAGGTCTAGTTCCTCAAATATAGCAAAAAGAAAGAATAGTAAAAAAAAAAAAAAGTTGTATAATATGCGGCAAAGTTCAAGCACTTTCCTCCTCTGCTGTGTATTAAGTCAAGGGCTAACTCAGGCTCTTCTTCTCCGAAATTAAAAGTTTAGCGATTTATCTATGTATTCTTTATGTAGTAGTGGCACTGGCCAGGGGCTGGAAAAATTTCATAAGAAAGGGACCACCGGGATGCTAGGTACTAAAGAAAAAGGACAGAACGGATAATCCAAAATTTGAAAAATGTTTTGACTCTTCCCCCTTGAAGGGATTCTGGTCGTAGGAAGGGCAGAATACAGAACCAAGCAGGGAGTTCCAGAATTTAACAGTGAAAGGATTAAAAGATTGTGAATACTGGTTAAATCCTGCATTTGGGCATTTGGGAAGTGAAGAGAATAGTGGTGGGAGAAAGTAGAAAGTCTTGTGCAGCGAGGCTGCGGGAAGAGGAGAGGCATGCAGTTAACAAGATCATAAGGGCAGTCAGCGTGTTAGTAGAGGCAGAAGGCAAGAAGAGATGTAACATTGCGGCGAAGAGAGGCTGAGTAAGAGTCAGTTAGAGGAGAAGGCTGATAGGACGAAACACTTCTGATTCCAGCCTGTTCAGGAGTGTTGAATCCTCCTCCCCCCCTCCCCCCTCATATGAGAAGCGTACTCCATACATGACGATGGGTAGAGTCACCACACTCTCGCTAACTTCCATATCTTTCTCCTCCTCTCCCTCGTCCTTAAACCCTTGCTTCGTATCCTTTCTTGGTTCCTCCCTTCTGCACCGCTCCGCCTTGCCCTCTTTCATTCTTTCTTCCTGCACTTTCTTTGTCAGATTACACTTTACGAACACTTCACTTGTATTCCTTCACTTTATCTGAAGTCCTTTCACTTTCCTGCACTTAAAACTCTTTCATTTGACCTGCTGGTGATGAGAAGGTATGGCTCCGTTCACCCGATCCTGCTGCTGCTGCTGCTGCTGCTGCCTGTGTGTGTGTGTGTGTGTATGTGTGTAATCTGATAGTTACTTATTTTGTATTTATTAACTTATGGTGTTATGTTGGTTTGTGGTTCTATAATTTTGGATGTCTTTATAAATGTTTGTAATCATGTTTTGCTGTTAAATTATAAGCTATGGTACATGGACGTGTGTGTGTGTGTGTGTGTGTGTTGCAGGGATGCCAGGTACACACAACCGTCCAGAGGTGTCAGAGAGTCGTCACAAGTGAAACACAAGCACATATCCCGGATCGGAAACAAGCGTGCCCCCTCCGCCATCCGAGGCTGGGCGGCGACTGGCGGCAGGACTGACTGTGTGTGTGATCTGAGCGCCGCGGCTGTCTCACTCTTCTGATCGGAGCACCAACACAGCTTCGGATCACGCCTCGTTGTGTTTGATGCCTGTATTCTGAAACGCTTCACTCTCTCAATACGACAATGTTCAAAGGCCACAGACTTGATCAGCCGAGTTCTCTAGAGTCTTTCTCTTGTTCATAACAAGAGAATCTTGTTTATCTGCCACCAGAAATATAAAAACACCCTTGAAGACCCTTGCAACTTCAACTACAGTCTTCTGAAAGTAGTGGAGGCGTGGCACAGAAGTGTTTCAAAATAGTCCTTGGTTCTGTGAGGTTCTCCTTTTGTTGTGAAAATCCGTTTTCTGTGAACTTGAAAGAAGTGTAACCATGTTTCGTATAAAAAGCAAATACGTAATTGTGGGATGCATTACGCCACGAGACTCTGCGATATGCAATAATTTATACCACATATTGCATTATTATTATTAGTAGTAGTACTAATACTATTTTTCTCTTTCCCTCCTCCTCCTCCTTTCATGGACACTCACTAACCTTGTTTTGCTGACGCCAAGGTACACCCACACACTCATCCAGGACTTCCTTCCCTTTAGGAGTAACAATATCGAGCAGCCTAAAACAGCCAACAATGTTCGTAAGCCGTAAACAACCTGAACAAAATAATTGTCTTAATCGGCAGATCATTTGAACATAAATGAAAGAAATGATCCTCACTCTGTACAACCCCTTGGTCCGTCACCTCCAAAGCACTACCCGACCAAGCGGCCTTTCGAGAAAGGGAGAGAAGGACGCCAGGACGGGCACCAGTGGCGGAACGCCGCGACAGTGAGGCGGATCCTCTAGAGTCTAGACCACTGCTTCCCAACCTTTTATAAGCTCATGGACCTTCAAGGGAGCTTTTGAGATATTCATGTATCCTAACACATAGGATAATGAATTACAAAAAAAAAATAAATAAATAAATAAAAAATACATAGTTTCAAGACTGAAAAATATAAATTAAAGTAGCACGTCTCTGTTTTAATAATAAAAAATAATCACCCCATCCTACATAACTGTTTTATAAGTACTAGATGTACTATAAAGCAAAATGCTACAACTCAAAACCTGTGAGGCGCGAGTTGCGTCCAAGTGTAATATACAATACGCTAATTTGTAATATTTTAATTTAAGTTTAAATTAATTTCTTACATGACACAATTTGCTTCATGTATATGTATTAGAGTACTACTGTGCACTCTAATACATACTGGCCATGTCATGTACATGCTACATGACACACAATTTTGTTTCTAAAACATCTTTGCCCACTGTGCACTCTTACATGCACTAGCCATGTCATGTACCCAATTATTTCCAAGTATCCTTCGAAAAACATCATGCGCCCTAGGGTGCACCATGTACCCAGTTTGACTATCACTCTAGACTACCACCTAAATATAGGTCAGGGTTGGCGGGAACGAGGGAGGGGCGGGGAGGCATCCCCAGCGGGGATACCGAGGCAGCGGGAGGAAGGCCACTGCCAGGCCAAGTCAGCTGTACTAGTTTTAGGGAATGGACACAAACCTTACCAGATGTGGTCGAAGGGCAGATGGTCCATCTGGAGGCGGCAGAGAGGAGCAGTTCATGGCCTCACCGGCTCTGGTGGCAGTAGCAGCCGGCTGATCACCATTACAGTCTGGCGCCCATCAGCTGGCTGTCCGGCACATGTGCACCACCCACGGCCTTAACGACAGAGTACACCTCTGGTCACAGGAGAAGAACAACGAGACGTCCTTGCACGTCAACGACTCAGGCGAGAAAGACAAGCATTGATGTCACTCCTCACGACCAAGTACACTGCGCAGTGCGCACACGAGACAGCTATCGTGGTGTCCGTCCGGAATCCGGCTTCGTTCCAACTTTGGATTCGGATTATTCATGTTTGGACTGCATTGGTTTTAATATATATACACCATGATGGGTATTTTATCATCTGAGGTAAAGCAACATTATAATGAACATGTGCACAACCTCCTAGCTTCGCTCATTTCACCAGTTCACTACGGTTTTCAATCCTCGCCTGCTGTTCTTGAATATTACCAACCACCGCTTGTTTTATGTTTGGCCATCCTTTGACATCGCTAGACAAATATTTTAACTCATACGACAGAAACAGCAGAAATAATGATTCACGATACCCGCCATGTTCACGAGGAACCACCTCAACCAAGGAATGTAGACGATATGTAGAATTCTTGACCTCCACCAAACCATGGATCCCTGGTGGGTCACACTGCACCATGCTACACAGAATGCCTTGGATCACAACTTTAGATGGATCCCCCATGAATAGAGGCATCTTAGTAGGGGGTCTGCACTCCAGCAAGGGAGGGAGACAAATCCCACAGCTCCTCTCCTCTCGGCCCGGGAGTCGAATCCTCATCCTCTCAGCCGTGAGCCAATGGAACGTGCTGCGTGACAGGTCTCAACTTACTCATCTCAAGGAAGCTCAAGTCTGTAGCTTCCTTGTATTTAAACCATAATCATGATCTCTAAACTCTACAGAGAGAATAGCTGGGACGGCTAGTCCAGAAAGATTCGCATGACACACACACACACACACACACTTGATGACAATCAAACAAGCTAGCTGTAAAAAAGGCACATTTATTTTATGCTTAAAAACATGGTAACAATGAAGTGACATGTTGATGCCTGGCGGACACATTGCCTCATTTGCTCCTAGAAGAATATGCTTTACACATCATCATTACTCACTGTTGGGCCAAAACTACTCTCTCTCTCTCTCTCTCTCTCACCAATAAGCAAAATATATCTGATTTGCCACCGGACATGAATACAACTACATATCTATAATTACACACACACACACATTAATTTAAGCCCAGCACGGTCTTGATGATAATGAAAAGGATAATAAAATAAAAAGATTAATAATGAGTGATCATAATGTATGCATGAATTTTCTTGTCTTTCAGCACCATAAATGCCCAGAAAAAAATAAGATAAATTATGAAATACACACACACAGCCCTCATTTGTCCCATGCAGAGATGAAAAGATGTACATTTATTTCCTTTTCTTCATCGTGTCACTCATGAGCAGGAGGTAAATTCCCTACAAGGCAGAGGTGCAGGCAGTGGCTGACCACCAGAGGGGAAGACAGGAGCATTGTGAAGGAGGCAAGCCTAGCTGATAACAAAGGCTTGTGCCAAAGCTAATCAATTTATAATTGTCGTGAGGCTTCTTGGCTGCTCCAGTGACTATGAGTGTCACACCAGCTGTCACCTCACCCCAGGACTGCCTCAACACAGCACAGCCTGGAGTTAGGCCATGTTCATTTATCCTGTTGGTCTAGTCTGGTCAGAGGTCATGTAATTTGCCACACTCACTCCCAGTGTTTAGCATTTCCCTCAATCTGAAGTCCTGTCACCTCCTTAGCATCTGTCACCTGTTATATTTGTGAGGAGAGTCTGTGGATTATTGGACTTGATACTAAGGGAAAATGTTGAAGACAATGGGAAAAAGTGTGGGACAATAAAACATTTTTGACTGTGATAACACCACCATCCACAGGTCTCACAGACACCTGCTGAGCAAGGCATAAGGGGAATAGCACTAGGATTCCCATCAAAACATTCAAGGTACACAACTCTTTACCCATTGAGCTATGAGTACAATGATAGCTGTAGCCCAAGAGGAGTTTGGTCAACCTTCAGTGTTCAGTCACTAAACTTCCCTAACAGGACTGCCTCATTGTCTCAGCAACTGTGGTACTCCCAACATCTGGATCTGCCAACAAATAAGCTCATGTGGTGCCAGTTAACATCCATCCAGCACATACTCATCCAGAATGGCCCACACAGCTGCCAGACAGTCACACGCTTGAGGCTTCCCATCACCACTGTGAGGTCCAGACAGGCAGTAAGCAAAGACCAGGACTAACAACCCTCTTGGTGAAAACCTAAAAATCAAAATACCAAAAACAGTTATGTAATACTCTCACTTACTTTCTGTTATCTCTATGTACAATTGGAATACTATTTAATTTATCTGAAAATTGCACCTTCAAGTATTTCTTGGGTTCAGAACCAATTTCAAATTATCAGCTAAAGTGGTGCAAAATCAGCCTATGACCAAAATACAATAACTAATAAATAATGTATAAAACCTTCAATATTCCCCTTCTGAAAAGTATCACAGATTACAAAGAGCATATCCAGGCTGACAAATCTGCTGCTGTGTTGCTTTTGCCACATGTGTGTGTGCATGTTGTCATCACTGACAACAGTTCACACCATCCAGCTGCCCTCCCAAGGTCCATCAGTACACACACACACACACACACACACAAGCCACTTGAGCAAAAATACAAACAGATCACCAAGGATCCAGCAGCAGCAGCAGTAACAGCAGTTCAGAGGGGATTAAAGTAGGGAACATTTCAGATATCCATTGTCTACCAGCAGTGTGATTTGCCATGATGCACAGAACCATAACCAAGTGGATAAAATATGTGAAGGCTGTATGATATGATGACACACACACACACACACACACACACACACACACACACACACACACACACAAGTGCATTTCTTGGCAGCTGTGGTAGGGCAGCAGCAGCAGCAGCAGCAGCAGTAGCAGCAGCAGTGATGGTAGTAATGGTAGAGGAGGTGCAGTCAGTCACTCCTCACTCAGTTTTCACAGATACGAAGAGCAACTGTGTCCAAACAGTGAGTTGGTCTGTTGGAAGGACACAGGACAATGTCAGTTTTGGATGTGTGGACACCAGGTCAGGTGATGCTGTGTGAGGGAATGGATAGTTTAATTCTCTGTACTTTTTGTGAGAATGTCTGCTTAGTATAGAGATAGATGCACATAAATTTATACAGCTTGAGGCTAAGATGTAAAAAAGTACTGAGAATGTTATTACATTATTATATGAATGAAAGTATGGATGTATATTCCTTGCTCCAGCTGTTGGTGAGTGAATAGATGGCACTGAAATAGTTTAATGTAAGAAGGTGGTAAACCATACTGTTCATCATTTATTTTCTTGCCAAGGAAAATATGGCAAACAGTGAATATTACTCACATTATCAAGAAATATTCAAGAAAGATGGAAAAGAAAGCCCTAGTCTTTCAGTGCCCCTCCACAAGTAAGGGCTCATTCATAACACTCAGTATTGTCTTGCTACTATTTTGTGGCACACTGGCCTAACATCCCATCAACAAAAGGACAACCATAAACAGACCACTCACCAAGTGCTGTTCTGACAATTTTTGGCTTGTTCTGCCAGTACACAAAGAGGAAGTAGGCAGGCACCCCAGAGCCAGTGATGAGCAGGCCCTTGCCCACCTCATATGGCCGCACATACAGCAGCAGAAACACCAGGAAGCCACACACCAGCAGGAAGGCGATGGGAACGATGATGTTCACCTGCACAGAGAGGGAGGCGTTGTAGTCTTGTGGCATCTGTGTCCTGTTCTAATTATCAGCATGCCATTTGTCTATATATTTAGTATAATTTCTGTGACAACTATGTCCTCTTTCAGCTACACACACACAGCCTTCTCAGAGTGAAGTGGTTTGTCTGTTGTTCAACAGATCATCATGATAATTATACATTTCAACTATAAATAAGCTCTGAGGAGGTAGTATGTATTGATGTGGTGGTTGTGTGGCAGCAGTGGTGCCTAACTCATGTTGGCGATGCATTTACTGATACATTTTCTTTATTTCTCACTAATTCATCTAGGGTGACACAGCTTGCCTAGTTCAGCTTTCAGTGAACAGACTTAATGAAACAGGTTTTCCTGTAAAGGCAGCCATGAGACCAAGTTGTTGGGGATTGACTCCCTGGGCCAGCACTCTCACACAGCAGGCCATGATACCTGAAACTGGTAATCCACCAGTGTGGGGTTTTCACCTCTCCTTTCAGATCAATTGCTGTTGTTCCCAAGTAACATCCTATTCTCTTTCTCCTGCTAGCCCTATTTTTCTCCTGCTTCTCCTCTTTCAGTATTTTTTTCTTATCCTGTTATTCCATCTTCTTCCATTGCTCCATTTTCTAAGGCTGAATCATCATCATAATCCCATTCCCATATTGAGTTGTGAGAAACACACACACACACACAAATAAATAAATAAACAAATAACAATAAATTAATAAAAAAAATATATATAAATAAATAAAAATAAAACCACAGGCAGATCATAATCACAGCCACCACTGCTGTCTGGTGCTCACCTTGATGGGCCGCTCCATGTCAGGGTATTTCCAGCACATGTACAACAGAATGGCGATACTGCACAGGATGAATTAACTCTCTACAAAGCTGGCGTAGTCAATGAGGCGGTAGATGTCCATGGTGGAGAGGTAGACCAGTGACAACAGGCCCTGGAAGAGGAAGGAGAGGAGGTGGAGGTGAGTCTTTGTGAATGTTCCAAGCTGTGGTTAAAATGGAATGCTTTGTCAACCTCTCATTCGGTAAGACAAACTGTTAATGACTGAGTGAAGGAGAGCATGAAGGGGCATTACAGGCAGTTGTGCCAGATCTCATCATGTGGGGCTGTGGCACCAGGTACTTTGAACTAGTCCCACATGCTTTTGTTCTGATACAGAAGGTGATTACAAGAAAATAATAGACAAACTGCATTTAGACAAATATTCACTTTTAGACGCACCAAGCTAACTAAACATTCCAACCTAAATCTATTTTCTTCATTTGTGAGGATGTGTTCTGTCTGACTGAATAATATATAAAAACTGTGTGTTTGTGTGTGTGTGTGTGTGTGTGTGTGTGTGTGTGTGTGTGTGTGTGTGTGTGTGTGTGTGTGTAAATCTATTAATAACTCTAGGAAAACTCATCAATCACTTTTCATACAAATACATCAACTTGGAAACTAGAGACTGATGAAGTTAAGAACTAAAAAATGTTTGTGTAGGTAAGCAATAATGTACACATAAGTACATTCACTTCCATACTTCTTTCCATGTCAAAATATTAGCTCACACTGCACATCCTGAGGGGACACCATAAGGACCATGATGCATGCTCACACACACACACACACACAGTAGTAGTGGTAGTAGTATTTTACTGACAAAAAAAACATTGAAAATAACACAAAAAATTATGTTGTTTTTGTCCAACTTCAAAAGAACACAACTGCAACATGTAGAGGACTAATTGAACCAAAGCTACTATTCACAAAAATTATGAAAGGTGTCACACATACTGTTTTAAAATACATAAAAGCCACAGCAATGAATCTGTTAATGACAATAATAAAAACCTATAAACACACACACGCACACATAGCATTGCACAATGTCTTACCAGGAAGATGAGAGAAGACATTGGAGTGTTGCATTTGCAGTTGATGAGAGCAAGGTTGTCTGGGAAGTGGCCTTGTCTTGCACCCACAAAGCACAACCTGTCAACATCATTAAGCTGGTGAGTGGGGCATTACTACCAGTCATAACTTGTGCTCTAAATCTGACAGAGAGTAGAGGGAGTGTATGAAAGGAATGGATTGTGGAGCTCATGGAAATCTTGCAATCAAGTATATCTAAATTCTTGAATAAAGTGGATTCTCTGTTAAAATAAATAAGATAACTTTAGAATTGAACTCCATCATCATTAGTGGTTATAAATGAAGCAGGAAATCTCTTAATATAGTAGTGGTATTTTCACCAAACACTACAGCTATTCATATATGACAGAAAACCTGAACGCAGGAGTATAACACCAGATGTGAGACTAGGTATGAGAGAGAGAGAGAGAGAGAGAGAGAGAGAGAGAGAGAGAGAGAGAGAGAGAGAGAGAGAGAGAGAGAGAGAGAGAGAGAGAGAGAGAGAGAGAGAGAGAGAGAGAGAGAGAGAGAGAGAGAGAATTTTCTTATGTTTCTTATAATTGATGGATGACAATGAAAGATAGAAATAGATGTGTCAGTATGTTCCCTGCATGGACTGCCACATGTAGGCCTGATGGCTTCTTTTACAAGTTCTCTTAGTTTTCTTAATTGTGTTTTGAATTAAGAAAGCCTAAATTCCTCAGTCAAAAAGAGCTAGACAATCCTGAAGTGAAGTAGTATGCATTTGTGGTTATGATGAGTCAAGTGTATGAGAGGAAGAGCAGTTAAATTTTCTCCAGACCCTGATGTTGATGCCTTGCCTTGCCTATCTACCCTGAAGGATAAAACAAGCCTGGTATAGAGATAAATAGCCCGAGGTGTAGTGGGATTTAGCTAGTTTTCCCTATCTAAGAGCAGGTGGTCAGGAAGAGTGATGAATCAGCTGGGAAAATTATATATATATTACATCAACAAAATAGGTGGTGAACAGATGAAAATAGATCTGAAAGGCTAGCAGGAGCAACACCCACCTGGAGGAAGTCATGATGTGCACTGAGAGACCACCAAAGGCTGAGAGGGCCACCAGCAAGGGCATCACCCAGCTGCCGCTGCCCATTAGACGGTCAGCAAAGGTCTGTCATCAAGGCAACAACAACAACTAAGGTTATGTTCTGTAACACTGACCATTAGCTTGGATAGCGTGGGATAAAATTATCAAAAAACAATGGGGAGAAAATTTAGAAAGGTAAGTAATTTTCATATTATATAATGCTTGAAGTCTGCAGCTGCTAGATAAGCCAAACTTAATATTAATGATAATTCCTGATTATTGTCTTTTCCTCTAACATAAATACACTGTGGTATGCTAATAGGAGAACCAAAATATCTAAGCTATTGCATATAATTGTAAAGTTTAAAGAATGGACTCAAAACACTAGAAAAGTCAGAGCAATGTCTGCTATAATTACATTCTCTATAAAAGTAATTACTGAATGATCTGACTAACTTATCTATCACTTGTGCCACAACAGTCACATGGTGCCATCAACAACACAATGCAAATTACTCATGGAAGCTGTCAATGGTGTACTCACAACAGCAATGGCATCAGAGGCCAGCATGTCAAGGGGAGAGCACAGCCAGGCAGGCAACACTGGCCATCACGTAGACCAGCGTCACCAGTGGCAGGGAGATGTAGATGGCCCGGGGCAGGTTACTGTGGGCAGGGTGTGATGTTAACAGGGTGGCAGGGGGCAGGGTGGTGACTGGTGGTGATATCTGATCATTGAGCTCCTTGTATTTCTCAAAATTAATTATGTACTAACAGGACACAACCTTCACAATGTTGCTCATATTCTAGTGAAGCTGTTCTTAATTATTTCTTGTGAAGATGTAATATATAGAAAACCTATAATGTGAACAAGATATTACTATTTCCTTCACATAAATTTATACAAAAATAGTTATACAGAATCCAAGGAAGGAACAAAATACTTTATGAGGAAAACACTGTAACCAATGAAACAATATTTGTCACTCCAACAAAGAAATCAAAATAATACAAAAACAGAAAGATAATTTGCATTCATGATACCTTTAAGTGGCATGTTAATTTGGTACAAAGACATATAGATCATTTGCAAAATATACAAGTCCAAAATGGAAAGAGATGATTCACATATCACGATTTATAGATAACAGATAAAAAGCAAAGGTATATGCTTAAAAAGATAGACCATTCTGTCACAACTCTACAAAGAAGTATGCTCTCCATTACAAAACAGCAAGAAATTAATCTATCATAAATGAGCGAGGTAAACCTGACTAGAGCTTGAACCCAAATCTGACAACCCAAAAGGACAAGTTTTTACTGCTTGGACCATAAGGGAAGCACCTCACAGTCAGTCCTGCTTTGCCTTGTGTTTGTGTCTTGTCACAGTAAAGCTTGAGCCAAGGCCTACAAACCAGCTGGTGTGAGTGGCAGTGTGGTGCCAAGTGAGGGAGAGACGGTACTCACACAAATGGGTTCTTCAGCTCCTCCGTCATGAAGTTGAGGTAGTTCCATCCAGCATAGGAAAATATGCCTGAGTAGAAGGAGACAGCTATCTCGCCTGGCTCAGTGCTGGTGCCCTGGAAGGAGTTGTGGAAGTTTCCAGTGTTGCCTGAAAAGTGGAGGTGAAGATTATTATGATGTAGATTTTTTTTTTTTTTTTGTGTACTTCAGAAAGACTATTAAGAATTTTTAATGTGTTCTGGAACTTGGATTTTTCACATCTTGACTGTAAAGAATCAACAAAAGCACAATAAAGCAAAGTTCTATGCATAAAAATGGCTTACTAACAAGACTTAAACAAGGGTTAAAATAGAAAGCCATAGGAAACATGAACACATATAACTGAAGGCACTAAAGAATGATTAGATTGGTGTGCTACTACAATTAACAAGATTTCACAACAGGATCAATCAAACTTGCTATGTGAGGTCTCAGACACACATGATTTTGTTCTATCCCTACAAAAAATAAAGTAAACATCAGTCTTTTAAATATACTTAATAGCTATGGGATACAAGACTCCCCAAAATTAATATAATGTAGACTGACACCTGACTGACT
>NW_026973697.1:260000-265000 GCF_035594125.1 Scylla paramamosain
GTGGTCACTTTGAGGACCGCAGAGCCATTCCTGTGTCCTGTGCTGCAGTCCCCACGCCACTGTTACGCCAGGCGAAACGCAATTGTAAGTAAAATTACGATGAATGAGAGCATGTTACAATAAAATTTGGTATAATTCTGCTGGCTGTTGTTCCATTGTTCAGTGCGGAAGAAAGCCCCGCTGTCCTGTCTGTCACGTGACACCAGCACCACCACGCGAATAGACCGTATTCAGAAACCCTTTTGTGCCGCACCTCAACGACATTCAAAAGGCTCTAGTTGAAGTGACACGGATTTTTAAGAGTGTTTTTAAAGTTTTAGTGAGATACTAACGGGATTTTTACGCTATAAACAGGAAAAAAAAAAAACACTCTTGAGGACCCAGCTAATCATCTGTGGCCTTTAAAAATATTCGTGGTGAGAAAGGAAAGCGTTTTAGAATACCGGCCAAATTGTACCATGGTTTAGAGTCCGTGCTCAAGGCCGAGCCACCGGAACAAGGCGAGCAAGTGTGGACTAAACTCAGCTGTGTGACATCCGCTCAGCACCCCAGCTGCGTCAGATTTCCCGGCAAAAACAAGGGCAATCGGCCAATCAGAGCGTCGCGTCGTGTTCCAGGCCTCAGATAACAACCGCAACGAAACTCTTAAAAAAAAAAAAAAAACGTCTTCCATAATCTATGAAGGCGGAGGGGGAGGGGAGAGTAAGACGTCCCTAGTCCCCCACCCAACCCTCGCCCACCTGCAGGCACCACTTGGTTCATGCAGACAAATGAGGTCAACTGGCGCGGAAGGCGTGGTGAAGCTGAGGCGCGACAGAAGGCGGGAGGCAGGATGGCGGTGATGGTAGCCAGCTGGTGGAAGTAAGTGGCAGGGAAGAAGCAAAATATAAGGAAAGTAAGAGTGACAAGGAGGAAGGAAGTAATCTGGTGAACTTGTAAGCAGCAGCACGACATGGCGGTGGAGTCTTGGTTGTTGCCACAGAACGCCAACAACAATGAAGGATTTTTTTTTCTTTTCTTCCCACGCCGTTTTCCTGTAGCTAAGAATTATTGTCATGTACGGGGCTGTCTTCATCTGCTCTTATCAAGATACACACATACACACGTTAAATGTTAATACGCACTTCTGACTGGAGAGAGAGAGAGAGAGAGAGAGAGAGAGAGAGAGAGAGAGAGAGAGAGAGAGAGAGAGAGAGAGAGAGAGAGAGAGAGAGAGAGAGAGAGAGAGAGAGAGAGAGAGATTTCAGGTAACCATTTCAACATTACATATACTCCAAGCAGCTAAAAACAATAAAAAAAAGTGTATTCCTTCATATCGCCCATTCATAATTTCTCTTCGTCAGTGTCGGTTTTCCCTGTTCCCTGTTCTCCCTTCCTTGCGTTTCGTTATTCCGTTTTTCACATCTTGTATCCTTATTCTCCTACTCTCTTTCCTCTTTCCTCCCTCCTTTTCCACTTTTTTACTATATTTTCTTCCTCAGTCTCGACTTTGTTTTCCTGTGTTTCCTCTTTCTCTTCCCTTCTTTCGTCTTGACTCAAAGTTTCCTTCTTTTCTTACCCATTTTCCCTTCAATTCAGTTCTCTTTATTTTTCTTCGCACCAGTATTCGTGTCAGTTTTTATTTCCTCTCTTTGCAGATCTCTTATTTCTTCAAGTTTTCTTCCTTCGTATCAAATTAATTTTCCACTCTTTCCTACATATCTCCTTTCTCAGTTGCATCACTCGCCACCTCACCTTCCCTCACACGGCAAGGCAGAGGAGTAGTCGTGCGCACCTCAGTATGTCCTGTGAGCGACTGGAGGGTGGAGGGTGGATGAGATGTTTATTTCAATGAGGCAACAATGGCGACGATGCCAAGCAGCACACACGTGGAGAGAGAGAGAGAGAGAGAGAGAGAGAGAGAGAGAGAGAGAGAGAGAGAGAGAGAGAGAGAGAGAGAGAGAGAGAGAGAGAGAGAGAGAGAGAGAGAGAGAGAGAGACCATAATAGATGTGCGACGTAGGGTGTCATGATAATAAAGAAGAAAAATGCTTAGCCCTGACACACCTTCACCCACAACGTACAAGTATACACAATAGCTTAAAGTCGAGTAACTCCTAATGTGCTCTGCGTTTTCCTTTAATCCTTTAAGGCCCGTCTTCAGAAACACTCTGCTCTCTCATCACGACTATTTTCAAAGGCCACAGCAATGACTAGCCAGGTTCTCAAGAGTGTTTCTCCCGTCAGTAATGTAGAAATCTTGTTTATTTATCACTAGAACCATAAAGACACCCTTAAAAAAATAGTGTAACTTCAAATGAAGCCTTTTGAAAGTAGTGGAGGTGCGGCGCAGAAGTGTTTCAGAATACAGACCTAAATTTTCTGCTCAGATAGGCTCTTAGCAGGTCACGGGCTGGGTGGGGGCTGATGGAGACCTCTTGACACCGTGGAAGAGAGTGCGGTATAAGGACCCCTGACCGTGACTAAACATACTACTCAATCTGACCTCATAACATCCTTCTCAGACACATCCAGTCCATGCAAGTCGGTCCTCCTCGTGTCAGCCACCCCCGCCGTGCGTCACGCTGGCCGTGTTCTGCCACGCTTTGTGTTCTCATCACGACAAATTGCAAAGGCCACCAAGATGATTTTCCGGGGTTTTCATGGGCACTTTTTCTCACCGATGATGCAAAGCCCTTGTTGAACTTTCCCTAGAACCATGAAAACACTGACGTACAAGCCTGGTAACTTCCACTGCAGCCTATCATGACGAGTAGAGATATGCTGATCGAGGCGTTTTGAGGCTGTAAGACCGTATTCTGAAACACATCTGCGCCGCACCTCCACTGCTTTCATAAGGCTTGAGTTGAAAAGACGTGCATTCAGTGACGGTATTATTGCGGCTCTAGTGACAGATTAACAAGATTTCTACATAAGCATCTGGATAAACACCTTTGAAAATAGTCGAAGTGAGAGCAGAGCGTTTCAAAATTACAGACCTATGAGCCCATTCACTAACACGCGCGCACACACCCCAGTCTGTAAACACACAAACCCCTCACGTTATCAAAGGCACCGGTATCTCGGGTATCGCCGCATCATCAGGGACGTTACACATTAATAACAGACACCACTGCGTAGAATTCGTGACAGCATGTTGGCACGAGTACCTACGCATTATTATTTCTGTTACTATATATTATGTCTTAATATAGATGATGGGAGTGTGGAGGAGGAGGATGAACAGAAACACACGAGGACAAACGGAAGCAGACATGTTTAACTATCTGACTATCTAAAATGCAGTAAAATAGGATAACACAGACGAAAGCTCCTCCCCACCCACTGCTCCCTCCACCCAGGACGGATAGTAAAAAAAATATATATAAATAAATAAATAAATAAATAAATAAATAAATAAATAAATACATATATATATATATATATATATATATATATATATATATATATATATATATATATATATATATATATATATATATATATATATATATATATATATCATGTAAAAATGAGAAACTAATGAAATTTTATATTGAAAAGACATTGTAAATACCACTATTCCTACTTTTTTTCAGTCAGCAAGAACTTCAGTAAAGCAACAAAAGGAGGAGGAGGAGGAGGAGGAGGAGGAGGAGGAGGAGGAGGAGGAGGAGGAGGAGGAGGAGGAGGAGAAAGGAAGAAGGAGGAAGAGAAAGGACGATCAAATATATATGTCGCATATACAGGCTTGTCAAGCGAGAGGTGACTACACAAGCCACGCACACGCACGCACGCACGCACGCACGGACACACACACGTCATGTGCCCAAAAGACGTGCACAGAAGCAAGGAAGAAAGGGTCACAGCCCCACGAATCCAGCAGTCTGCACTTCTTCAGTTGGGATCATATTGGATGATTTTCATTAAACTCCAAGGCTGCTCTCTGCCAATCGGTGAATTACGTAGTGCCAAATAAAATCCTCGCTTGAAAAGTCTTCAATTTTATACAATTCTGAGCTACAATGGAGTATTTCTGTGATTAACATTAGGTTATTTTTATTAAGTTAAATAGCTGTTCTTTTACAATTATGTTACGTATTGTGTGTAGTAAAATCCTGCGCTTAAAATTCTCTACTTTTATGCAACTCTGCGCTACAATGGAATATTTAGCCCTCTCCCTAATTACCAGTCACTCTGAAATACCTTTAGTTGTTCTCTGAACTGGGAAGAAAATGCAAAATATATTTTTTTTCATCGTTAATTTTCTTGTAGATGGTCATAAAGACTTCACGCATTGCTTTTGGTGCTGCTAATTGTTCCGTGTAGCAGTGAAAGGGTTAAACAGGTTCCAAGAGGCCGCTTGAATTCTACAGCATGCAACACACAAACAAGAGTCGTAATTACGGAGGAGTAACCGACAGATGCGAGGCGGCGATAAGTGCGCGGGAGGAAAGGACGTCAGAAACTACACGCGTGGATGGACGAAACTAGAGTGGAGGTACAGTCACGCCTCGTCAAGTAATACAGAAGTGGAAATACAGTGGTGGTCAGTTATGTAATACAGAAGTGGAAGTATACAGTCACTGCCAATCACCAAATACATCACACTTCCTTCCACCGTGCCTAGCGTTCCTGCCTTAACCTTCACCTCATCGCCTCTGCTCCACCACACCCCGTCCACCTCAATTTCATCTCCTCTGCCACACCACACTCCCTTCCACCGTGTTTAGCGTTCAGGTCTGTCCCTCAACTCAGGTGTGCTAAGAAACAATCACTTGTCTGGTGTTGTTGAGAGACTGTCAGCATCTGATGGAAGAACGTCACACTGAGGGAAACATGCAATATACGAGTACCTAGTGGAGCTAAAATTTACGTACAGAAGTTTACTCCATTTCTGACCAACACTGCGTGTGCCCAAGAACAAATTAAGAGCACACGAAAAGGGAGATAAATGTACGAATGAATGATTAAATGTAAAATGAAACGGTGAATAAGAATGTGAAAATAAATAAATAAACA
>NW_026973697.1:267500-382500 GCF_035594125.1 Scylla paramamosain
GCTTTTCTATCAAATTTCTCTTCTTATTGATTCTTTTAGGGAGTTTCATTTTTTTTTTCATAAATAATTTAATCTTTATTTATTCTTCACTCTATTTCATTATTCCTTCTTTGCCTTGTTTTGCCGGTAATATTAACGGTTTCTTTTTTCTTTTATTTTTTATTGACGAAGATTATATATTCCTTCCTATTACACTCACGCTCCTTGTTTAATTTTCGTAATCATATTTACTGCTGTGTTACTGAGAACCGAGTAATTTCACATTCTATTCGTATTGAGTTCGTTACCTATTTTATTTATTTATTTATCTATTCATTTATTTCGTTTCCGTGTGTAACATTTCTTTTCAAACACTGAGAAATCGATCTGAAGAGTCGAGCGAGGAGAAGCAGATGGTAATCGAATCCCCCCCTATAAATAATACACTCAAGATACACACAACCCGTTATCAGGTGCGCCAAAAGTGATCTCCGAGACCCAAGTGGAGCTGAGTGGAAGACCTCCCTGTATGTTGCAATATTTCCCTCTACCTTTGATTGGAATCTTGCAGAAGAAAGGCTTCTCTGGTAAACTCTGGAACTCCCTGCCTACTTCTGTATTTCCACCTTCCTATGACTTGATTTCCATCGAGAGAGGTTTCAAGACACTTATACTTCAATTTTTGACTACCGCTTCTGACCCTGTTCTGGGACTGACATCTCAGTGGGCTTTTTTCTTTTTTTTTTTTATTGGATTTTTGTTCCCCTTGGCCAGTGCACTGGAGTCGGGTGAGGTACCAGTAATGTGGAGGCAGGCTAATGTAGTACCCATCTTTAAGAAAGGAGATAAAACTTTAGCGTCTAATTATAGACCTGTCAGCTTAACTTCAGTTGTAGGTAAAAATGTTAGAGTCAATAATAGCGAGGAACATTAGGGAACATTTAGACAAACATAACTTGATAAATCAGTCACAGCATGGCTTCACGAAGGGGAAGTCTTGCCTGACAAACTTGTAAGTTTTTACAGTAAGGTGTACGAGGCAGTAGATAATGGTGATAGTTATGATATCTTATATCTGGACTTTAGTAAAGCATTTGACAAGGTACCCAATCAAAGGCTCTTGAGAAAGGTTAGGGCACACGGGATAGATGGGAAGGTGTTAGGCTGGATAGGGTCATGGCTTGGTAACAGGCGACAGAGAGTGCTAATAAACGGCTCGAAATCCGAGTGGGGTCATGTAATTAGTGGAGTGCCAGAGGGATCAGTATTAGGGCCATTGTTATTTCTAATATATATCAATGACTTGGGATAGTGGAATTAGTAGTGATGTTAGTAAATTTCCGGATGACACAAAGATAGGTAGATTAATTAGGTCAGAATCGGATGCCATCGCCTTGCAGGCAGACTTAGATAGAATGAATGAATGGACGGATAGATGGCAAATGCAATTTAATATCAATAAATGCAAAGTGCTTAGCGTAGGTAGAGAAAACCCACACAATAGGTACACATTAGACAACCAAACTCTGGTAGGTACAGGGTACGAGAAAGATTTAGGAGTTATAGTTAGCTCTGAACTCCGTCTAGGGAAGCAATGCATAGAAGCCAGAAACAAGGCAAATAGGGTACTAGGATTCATTTTTAGGAGTGTTAAAAGTAGAAGGCCGGGAGTAATATTAAAGTTATACTTGGCGCTGGTCAGACCTCATCTAGACTACGCTGTGCAGTTCTGGTCCCCACATTACAGGAAAGATATAGGTCTATTAGAATCAGTAAAGAGGAGAATGACTAAAAGGATACAGGGGATGAGGAGTATTCCTTACGAGGCGAGGTTGAAGTGCTGTTAAATTTACATTCTTTAGAGAGACGTAGGTTAAGAGGGGACCTGATAGAAGTCTTTAAGTGGTATAAGGGTTATAACAAGGGAGATGTAAGCAAAATTCTTAGGATCAGCAACCAGGGTAGAACAAGAAAATAACGGGTTCAAGCTTGAAAAATTTAGGTTTAGGAAGGAGATAGGAAAAAATTGGTTCTCAAATAGAGTGGTAGATGAGTGGAACGGACTCAGTAATCATGTAGTTAGTGCTAGGACACTAGAGAGCTTTAAGAGAAGATTAGATAAGTTAATGGATGGGGATAACAGATGGAAATAGGTAGGTGTGTTTCATACAGGGACTGCCACGTGTAAGTCTGGTCGCTTCTTGCAGCTTCCCTTATTTCTTATGTTCTTATGTTCTTATGTGGTGCAGTAATATCTAAAGTCAGTCACGTCATTCCCACCACGGATGGTATAAATTACTTCCACGCTGATTAACTCTCAGGCTTTTCCTCAACCTTAATACAGTTTTGTAGCGCAGGCTTGAAGTGTAATTACTGAAGATAAGTAAAAAAAAAAAAAAAAAAAAGTGGGCCCAAGGAGTTTAAACTTTTTAGCGCTTATAGTTTCAGTTTTTAGACCAATAAAATAACCATGAGATTACTGAAATAAAGAAATTAGCTAATTAAAGTGGTCTTTTTTTCGATTTTTCTATTCCTGATACTTCTTGATTACGACATTGAGCGTTTGTCTCTGTTAGGTAGCCTTTCTTTTAACCCATTTTGTTTGGCCTTGGTCGTTGTCTCTAATAAAAACACTCACTACCTATCGGTCAGAATGGTCAACAGAAATACGTGGAACAACGTAAGACCAGACTCACCTCGCACTGCCCCTTAAGTTATTGGAATACCTATGCAGGAATACACAGGCGAGTGATTTTCATAAACTTTAGTGAAGATGACTGGCTTTCTGCTCCTTTGTGGCGGCGATTAGGTAATGGAAGGACGGCGAGCCCCGGCCAGCCAGCGTCTCTTCACTGCCAGCCACCACCATAAGCCATAAGTCATGGGCTGTTCCCGAGGACTTGTTTGGCTAGCGGTGGAGGCTGCACGGCCATCTCTGCGTGTGTGTTGTTGTTGTTTCTGATATAGTGGTGGTGGTAGGAGTAGTAGTAGTAGTAGTAGTGGTGGTGGTTGTGGTACTACCAGTAGAGGTGGTAGTAGTAGTAGTAGTAGTAGTAGTAGTAATAGTAGTAGTAGTAGTAGTAGTAGTAGTAGTAGTAGTAGTAGTAGTAGTAGTAGTAGTAGTAGTGGTGGTTGTAGTACTACCAGTAGAGGTGGTAGTAGTAGTAGTAGTAGTAGTAGTGGCAGTAATAGCTGCTGTTGTTGTTGTTGTTGTTGTTGTTACTAAAGGAATTGTTGTTGTTGGTATTTTTTGTTACATTTGGAGGTCAAAACGTTTGCGACACACATTATAACAGGTGACAAAAGAAATGCATAGATATTTTTAGAAATTCCTGAAATATATGAAACTTTACTTACAGAAGGAAGAAAAAAAAAAAAAACACCCTAAAATGATATATGATTAAACAAGCACTGCATGATCAGTTTATGATTCGAGACTGAGGAAAAACGAAAACACGAACTCATCAATATCTGAAGAAGGGAAGAGCAACACGTGGACACTAAAAACACAGGTCACAGGTCAGGGAAAAATTGATGTTTAGGAAGAATAAACGAGAAAGAGGATCCCGCAGAAATGGAGAGAGAGAGAGAGAGAGAGAGAGAGAGAGAGAGAGAGAGAGAGAGAGAGAGAGAGAGAGAGAGAGAGAGAGAGAGAGAGAGAGAGAGAGAGAGAGAGAGAGAAATAATGTGACAAAAAAAAACGATAAAACCAAAAGGAAAAATAAACTCAAATATAACATTCAAGACAAGAACACACATACAAAAACGAAAAACAAAAAAAAAACATTAAAGATAAACTAAAACCTAACATCCTCCCACCTGAGGCAAAGCAAGAGGAAGACCCACGCTCACCTCAGCTCCCAGCAAAACACAATACTTCAATTAGCTGGCCGCCCTTTCACCTGCCCCAGTGTTAAGGGGAAGGAGGGAGGGAGACAGTGTTTTATGGCCTACCAACGACTCAGTTGTGGAAAGGAGAGAGAGAGAGAGAGAGAGAGAGAGAGAGAGAGAGAGAGAGAGAGAGAGAGAGAGAGAGAGAGAGAGAGAGAGAGAGAGAGAGAGAGAGAGAGAGAGAGAGACTAGCAGGTGGAAACACAAACGAGAGAACAAAAGATAAATATATTAAAATTAAACATCAACTTAATAGTGTGTGTGTGCATGTACGTATTATTATTACACTCTTCCTCTCTCCTAAACTTATTCTAGTTGAGGAAAACGAAATTTCCTACACGCAAAATCACCTACTATTTGCAGGAGGATAAAAAAAAAAAATGAGAACAAAAGTCAAATAACACATACTGAAGCCCACGTGTCCTATAACACTTTTAGAGACAGAAAGGAAGCTTAGAAAGAGAAGCGCAGGCGAGGACAGGGAAGCAGCAAGCGGGTGTTAGAGACGTAATGAGACTGCAAGTGGCAATCACGCCGCATATTAAGACCAAACCCGGGAAATCTGTTGGTGCAGGAGTAGCTGGCGGAGAGGGAGGATCACAGGTAGCGGCAAGCTGGGGCTGGTTGGAGTGGCGGAATGGTGGATATTATGCTGCTCCTGGACAGTGTAATTGTTTGTGGTGGTGGTGGTGGTGGTGGTGGTGATAGTCATTGAGGTAATCAGATCTATTTTCGTGGTGATAACCTTGCTGCTGCTGCTGATGTATTAGTAGTAGTAGTACTAGCTGCAGCAGAAAGAGTAGTAGAAGTAGTTGGTGTAGCGTAGTGGCAGTAGGAGCAAGAGTAGTATTAGTAACGCAATTAGTAGTAGTTGTTATGGTGGTGGTGGTAGTTGCGGCGGTACTTATGGCCATGTTGAGTTTAATTGTGGTGGGACTAATGAATGTGGTGACAGTTGTATAAATGGCGGTAATCTTGAAAGCGGTGCCATTATTAAGCACATAAGAACATTAGACAATAGGGGAAGCTGCAAGAAGCCATTAGGCCTACAAGTGGTAGCCCCGGTATGACACACACACCTACCTATTTCCACTTGCCATCTCCATCAATAATTTGTCTTAATCTTTTAAAGCTCCCTAATGACTCAACACTAACAACCTGATTACTGATTACTGTTGTTGCAGTGGTTGGACATTGGTGGTGATGAAACAAGGCTTTCCACAGCAAAGGGCCGGGACCACCACGCCCTACCACTCTGAAAACTGAATAACGCGGAGATACCCACTGAGAGTCAAGTACCATGGGACTGAGATGCCGATGACTCTCTCTCTCTCTCTCTCTCTCTCTCTCTCTCTCTCTCTTGAACACAGCGTCGAACCAAACAAAATTTCAAGACCTATTACATGTGAGTGGATAACTGTGTGTGTGTGTGTGTGTGTGTGTGTGGTGTGTGTGTGTGTGTGTGTGTGTGTGTGTGTGTGTGTGTGTGTGTGTGTGTGTGTGTGTAATTTAATGTGCTTTATCTAAACATCATTAAGTAGGAATTAGGCGTATAACAAAGAAGAGGGAAGGGAGTACGACCCACTTACTTCCACGCCTTTCCCTCCCCCCTCCCCCTCCCCGTCACACATCGGCTCGCCCTGTATCGCAGGGAAACCCTCTGGCCAAACGGTGCAGTAAAATTGAGTTTTGCCGCTGTAATGTTCTTTATTTCCAGGAGTCTTAAGAGAATGTCGGGAACCCTGAGCTGGCTGTGATGGCGGTGGCAGTAACGGTGGTGGCGGTTGTGGTGGTAAACGGACATAAATTTCAGCAAAGTTTCACGTTTTTTCCCTTTACGTAAAATATGACTTCTGTATCGAGCAGGACTGTCGCACCGCTGGAAATCTCAAACAGTGTTCGACCGCCGATGTGAAATAAGCGCAGAAATGCCAGACATACTGACACCTCATCAACATAAACTTGCGGAAAATATATTTGGCAGTTACTGTTGAGTCTATGCTTAGTGTTTCGACAGCAGTAACCTAACCTAACATTACACAGCGAAGTTCTGTCAATAGCAGCACCAACCAGCCGCTTTAAACAGAATTGTGTTATGCAAGAGTTACCATGAGTATGCTCAAATGGGTTTATCATAGAATGTGCTTTCAGTGAAAACCTTAGAAATGCCCAGCTGAAGTCAGGGGAGAATATCAAGGGAAGATTTGTGACCATCCCCTGAGTTTGGACAGGACTTCTGGATTATCCTGGAATTTTTGTTTCTATGAAAAGAACACTGACTGGTGTGAAGATTGTTAACAAAATTCAATACAAAAAAAAAGTAAGCTGAAATTTTCCTCGCCGGAGGAAAGAAAAGAGGAATCTTGATAATAATAAAGCGTTATTTGATATATATTTTTATAGCACACTTCAGGTAACTGTACCTGTGATCGATAAAACACTGTGTATCTAATGTGTGTGTGTGTGTGCATGTGTGTGTGTGTGTGTGTGTGTGTGTGTGTGTGTGTGTGTGTGTGTGTGTGTGTGTGTGTGTGTGGGCGCGCTGGTCTCCAGTGAGTCCTGCTAGAACCTAAAAAGACATCTTAATCAAGTGGACTGGCAACTTGAAATGAGAGATTCTGCCTCTGAGCCCTCTCACAAAAAAGCCATCAAGGAAGTCCTGTGAAGTTTGTTAGAAACATGTACCGATCTGTGAACTCAGTAGCTAAAAACAACACTACACTAGACCGTAAGACACCGATAGATAAGTACACGAACCTTCTAGAGATATAGAGGCACATACACTATACTCAGCAATATATCAAGAAAAACATCGATTTGTAGACCAAACTAATATCTTGAAGGAAAAGTTGAAGCTTTGATACGTCAGAAAAATGGACAGGTTGTACTGTAGCATGTACTTAATAATTGTCCTATGTATTTTAACACATATCCAAACAAAATAAAAACTGTCCTGATGCCACGGAAGGCTTGAGTGGGGAGCCATCCAGCCATCCTAGGAGCCTGTCACTGAATGGTGACAGCAGTATCAGGGGGAGCTTTCAGTAACGCCGTCAAGATAAAATAATTCACTCAATGGATTTCTTTCAAATTGGTCATCATCATCATCATCATCGCTATCTTTGTTATTATCAACACGTTTTATCATTAGTGACACGAATAACAAAAGCAACACTAAAGGGTGATGATAATAATAAAAAAAATAATAATAAACATAAGCAGAACGTTCATAGTCAAATTAAATCAAAGAGAAGTAGAAAATAAAACAGAAAAATAAATAAAGTATATAAACAGATGAGCATGAACATGAACATAATACGAACCAACGTAACAAAATAAATAAACAGAAAAAAAGTACACAAATCAAATAAATTACGTCTTTTCTTCTTAAATCTTCATACCATTCCTTCCGTTAGTCCTATTCGCACTTTTTTGGAAGTTTAGCAATCTCAGGTTTAGCATTCGAAGGCATGGCCATTATTCTTAATTTCACCCAAATGAGACTCATCCCGCGGTAACTCTGACCTGCTGTGAGTGTGTGTGTGTGTGTGTGTGTGTGTGTGTGTGTGTGTGTTCCTCATTCATCTGCTTTATTGATACGAGTGACTTTCTCCATTTCTTCATTTCTCCCTTTCCTTTCATCTGTCCTTCCTTCCTTGCGTCTTTCCCTCCTTTCGTGACCTCAATTACTGAGCAGGTGATGGGGCAAATGTATATAAATTACCTCATAACAACCTAACGAAAACACGAGGGAGGAAGGTGAAATGAATGGTCAGAAAGAGGAAGAGAGAGAGAGAGAGAGAGAGAGAGAGAGAGAGAGAGAGAGGAGAGAGAGAGAGAGAGAGAGAGAGAGAGAGAGAGAGAGAGAGAGAGAGTGGGACGGGAGAGGCAGGAAAAGGAACAGGGAGAATGGAGAGCAGGATCCCTTTGTAAGCACGTTAGGAGTGTTTGGCATAAGGCAGGCGTCCCTCTCACCAACCCAGCGCCACAAAACACATGGACAAATGTAAATGACAGTCATCCCGCCTGAAATTTGCGGCATCTGGCTGGCTCCGCGTGTCACGTCCAGCAAAACACAAAATCCATCGGGCGTTACACATGTGCACGCAAAAAAAAAAAAAAAAACATACGCGAATACCTATTGAAACATGTGTGTACTGCTAATGAATTCTAGATCCTACTAATTGCCGAATAAATTTGCATTTCCCGAGCCGAGCGCTAGAGAGAGAGAGAGAGAGAGAGAGAGAGAGAGAGAGAGAGAGAGAGAGAGAGAGAGAGAGAGAGAGAGAGATTTCATCTAATATTCAGAAGAAGAGACTTACGCTAACTCGAATTATCTCCAAAGTTACAATCTCTCTCTCTCTCTCTCTCTCTCTCTCTCTCTCTCTCTCTCTCTCTCTCTCTCTCTCTCTCTCTCTCCCCCTCTCTCTCTCTCTCTCTGTTTTACATTTAAATGGAAGTTTACATACATTTTCATGCAAACTGCTACTTTATTTATTCAAGGCGTGTAACCATAAGTACTTATACTACTGATGCAATATATAATGGGCGTATACTTATACCTGGCATTACAAATTACTTTAGTTTATGTTGACTGCAGTACATTTCGGAAACATGCAACTCCACAGCACATTCCAGCTTACGTATTGATATGTGTGTGTGTGTGTGTGTGTGTGTGTGTGTGTGTGTGTGTGTGTGTGTGTGTGTGTGTGTGTGTGTGTGTCTGTGTGTGTGTGTGTGTGTGTGTGTGTCTGTGTGTGTGTGTGTGTGTGTGTGTGTGTGTGTGTGTGTGTCTGTGTGTGTGTGTGTGTGTGTGTGTGTGTGTGTGTGTGTGTTTGTAAATAACGAAGTCTTTTCAAGTCTTTTCAAAAAAGGCTGCGTCTCATAATATGGGCCAGAATAAGTAAGCTTCATCTTCATCACACCTTCCCGTAAGATAATTAGCCCAAGACCAGCAGGTAATGGTCGATTAACGATCCTTAAGAGACTAAAGTCTTTCTTGGAGAGAGAGAGAGAGAGAGAGAGAGAGGAGAGAGAGAGAGAGAGAGAGAGAGAGAGAGAGAGAGAGGAGAGAGAGAGAGAGAGAGAGAGAGAGAGAGGGTAATTCTTTGAATTAATAACAATAGTAATGTCCATAATGGTAACAATAAAAATAATAATAATAATGATAATAATAATAATAATAATAATAACAATAATAATAATAACAATAATAATAATAATAATAATAATAATAATAATAATAATAATAATAATAATAATAACGATAATTATAATAATAAGTAGCAGTACTGATAGTGATGATACCATGCAAAGAGAACATGTGAAAACATGTAGTGAAGATATGAAACGGGAGCAGCCAGGCGTCCAATCAGAAGCAAGCAAGCAGGCAGCCGTCCAATCAGAAACAAGCAATCGCAGAGCTTGGAGTTAGCTGAGAGTGTCACTGAATCAGGAAACATGAGTGTAGGTGCATATCAGGGGGTCGGACCTACTGGCACCCAGTGACTCTACAGACAAAATGAAAACCCAGGATTCAGAGAATACTAAGATGCACGGCGTGTGTGTGGTGGAGGCCGGCGGCGCCCTAGACACCAAGCCGCTCAAGGTGAAAGTCTCGGTGCAGAAGCTCGGGCGGTGGTGGCGATGGCTGCCACGACCCTCCTACAAGAAGGTGGCGTCCTTTCACTTCCACTGGGAGGAGATCTTCCACACCCGGAAGACCTACACCTCCCTGCAGGCAGACATGGACATGGCCCGCCTGCTGAAGGCGAAAAGCAGGTCAGGCGATGCCCTGGTAAAGATGGTCATGACCCACAGCTACGGGAAGGTTGTCGCCATTACAACGGTGACGGACTTCCTGCGGCGCCTGGGGAAGGGACAGCCAGACGGGTTTGTTTTCCAACTGAGCATGGCTAATAAGAACACAATAGCGCCTGAAGAACAACACCAAGACAAGAGTGAAACCATGGAAGGGCAAGGAAAGGTAGAGGCCGAGGCTCCCTGGGTTGGAAAGACCTGCAAGTGCCCGCACTGCGTGCTGCCCTTCTGGGAGCTGCTGCGGGCCTGGAAGCCCCTTCCAGTGAAGCCGCCCACCGCGATGGACACGTACGTGGACATCCTGGCGACGGAATGCACTGTGCTGAAGAAGGAAGCGAATGTGATGCTGGAAGAGAAACGGAGCTGTGCGTCAGAGCTGGCTGCCCTTAAGGCTGAAATGGATCGTATGGAGCGTGAGCTGGACCGCGCTGAGGCCTCTTGGGCCAATGCGGTTATGGAAGAAAGTGAAGAACAGACAAGTGTACAGCTGGAAGGAACGGAGGAGGATTATTTCGGCTACAGGAATGAAGAGCTTTGCACGGAACTACTGGATAATATCAGCGAAGAGGAAGAGAACAAGACCCTCGAGGAGCACTTGATTCTGGATGAAACAGAGGAAGAATGGAACATGAAAGAGTGCGAGGAGAAGGAAGGCAGTGACAGAGGGAATCAGGCGGAAAGTGAAGGGCAAAGTCAGGAACAGGTAGGAAAACAGTCCAACCCCAGCAGGCTCCGCACGTTGCTCCGTTGCATGTTGCTATCATCAAACACAGCAAGCTGGATCGTCCGCCGCCTTTTATCACTACTACTAATTTTCACTTGTCTCCTTCTGTCCTTCGCCTTACTCTTGCATTTCACCCTCCTTTCTTTCGCTGCTGCGGCGCCTTAACATCCCGGCTGAGGCGTCAAATGAAAACAAAATATAAAAGAATAAAAACTGAAAAAAAAAAAAGATCTAGTAGTAAGTTTAGTGTAGAGAGCAAAATAAAAGAAAATGTAAAATATAAAATTAAAAAAAAAGAAGAAAAACATGAAAAAAGTACAATATAAGAAAAGTACAAAAAAAAAATTATAGTTGTAAGTGTAGTGTAAAAAGGAAAATGGAAGAAAATAAATAAAAAACAAATGAAAAAAAATACAAAACCAAAAAAACAAACAAAATAAATGTAGTTGTAAGTTTAGTGTAGAAAGCAAAACAGAAGAAAATAAATAAAAAACGAACAAAAAGAATATATATATATAAAGGAAGAAAATCCAAAAAAAGGTTGTAGTGGTAAGTTCAGTGTAGAAAGCAAATAAAAAAAGAAAATAAATAAAAACAAGTAAAAATACAAAACAAGAAAATAAAAAAAATATGTAGTTGTAAGTTTAGTGTAGAAAGCAAAACAAAAGGAAATAAATAAAAACAAATAAAAATACAAAACAAGAAAATAAACGCAATGGAAAAGCCGAAATGTTTACGAACACGGGACTCGGAGAAAATGAGCGCAATCGAGACGCCGAAACGTTTACGAACACAGGACGCTCAGGCAGAGTGAACACAACTGAGACGCAGAAATGTTGAGGAACACTGGACTTAGAGGCAGACATATACAAAAGTATACTATTGTATTCTTATTGCAAGGCATATATTTCTACTTAATAAAAGCTATCAAAACTTTTAATCATTCTTTTTGTCCTGCTTCTGGAGAGAGAGAGAGAGAGAGAGAGAGAGAGAGAGAGAGAGAGAGAGAGAGAGAGAGAGAGAGAGAGAGAGAGAGAGAGAGAGAGAGAGAGAGAGAGAGAGAGAGAAAGTCCTGGAACAAAACAGAAAAAAACGACAGATTCACAAAAACAGAGGGTGTAAGTCTAGGAAATAAAAAAAAAAGGAGCAAGGGAAAGAGATACACAGACGAAGAATTTGACAGATACATAAATATAGAAATTGATGCAAATATGTAAATCGAAGCAAATACGAACGGGTAAATTAATCTATACTCATATCCATCTGAATATCTACCTACTCATCCACCCACTCTGAAATGTCACACACACACACACACACACACACACACACACACACACACACACACACACACACACACACACGTAAGAGGTTCACTGGAGAGGTTGGATGCAGATTCCCAAAGGATACCCTCTTATTTAATCTTCCTAATAGTGTGCTCCTCCTCCTCTTTCTCCTTCTCCTCCACCTTTTTCTCCTCTTCTTCTTCTCCTCCTCCTTCTTCCTCCTCCTCCCACATGAAACAGAAAAGTAAGGGGAGAAAGGTAGTGGTAATCGTAAAGCAAATAAGAATGTTCTTATTTCTATTGACTTGTTTTGTTAATTCCGGAACCATGAGAGAGAGAGAGAGAGAGAGAGAGAGAGAGAGAGAGAGAGAGAGAGAGAGAGAGAGAGAGAGAGAGAGAGAGAGAGAGAGAGAGAGAGAGAGAGAGAGAGAGAGAGAGAGAGAGAGAGAGAGAGAGAGAGAGAGAGAATCCCCTTCTTGAACATCGACAAGTCTGAGGATGTCACTTTATAATCAGGTAGGAGATCAGCAAATCACTAAACGCACATCAAAGAAAGGACGTAGAGGGAGGAGGAAGAAAAAATTAGAACGGGAACATTTCTAATTGGAACGAGGACAAGAAATTGCATTATCGACGATTATGGAAACTTCATTCTCTTGAGCCTAACCCCATAACGACAGGACAGATGCTTGCTTAAAGAGAAGAGTGGGAAAGGAGACGAAATCGTTGCATCTCGTTGACTTCACGGAATTGTTCATCTGTCACTCTTCATTTTGTTGACAGGAAGGGGACGCCTTGCAAGCACAGCTGAGAAAAGAGGACACACTGCCAAAAGCGTCGCCATAAATGATCAAACATACTAAAAACGTTTATAAACTTAACAATGCATAGAAATCCCATCAAAGTACTGCATACCAAGACGAGATAGGCAGTTTACATAAAATTACCGTCATTATTTAAACCATTCAGTAAGTGAGTGAATGTGTGTGTGTGTGTGTGTGTGTGTGTGTGTGTGTGTGTGTGTGTGTGTGTGTGTGTGTGTGTGTGTGTGTGTGTGTGCGCAGTTGCAGTGAATGGAAACTGATTTCACTTTTACTTCCTGATCCTGCAGTTTCTTCCTCTATAACCAACCCCCTCTGTCTGTCTGTTTCTCTGTCTGTCTATCTATCTCCCCCCCTCCCACAACACACACACACACACACACACACACACACACACACACACACACACACACACACACACACAACATCAGAAAAAAACACGTTGAAAAAAACATCAAACATTCGAAAACAAACGCTTCGTCTCCACTATTGATGACAAACAAAAGTCTCTTTGGTCTCTCTCTCTCTCTCTCTTGCTACACACACACACACACACACACACACACACACACACACACACACACACACACACACACACACACACGCACATAGTTGGTAAAGGAATGATAGAAGAGAATAAGTAAAAACGAAAAGAAGAAAGGAATGGATGAGCACAACATGACTGGGAAAAAGAGAAACTGAGCGGGATTAGGAGAAAGGAAGGACAAAGAGGAGGAGAACAAAGAAGTGCACAAGGAGGTGAGGGCGGAAGAGGAGGAGGAGGAGGTGGAGGTGGAGGTGGTGGTAGTGGTAGTGGTAGTGGAGGAAAGAACGAAAGGGAAGTCTCTGCATGCTGGAAGTCGCAGTCATCCCTTCCTTTACTTCCTTTTCTCTCCTTCCTTCTCGTTGTCCTCGCCCTACCGCTGCCTCCCTCACCGCCGCCGCGAGATGCACACAGCTGAGTGTTTGATCGCACTAAGTTGGCCGAGACGCATTGTAGTTAGGGCGGCTCTGTCTTTGAGCAGTGGCTTCCCGAACTCTGCTCTGTTCATGGTCTTTCCCTTAGGGAGTAATCTTCCTATCGTTCTTGCAGGTCTCCCTCTGGTGTCTATTCTTCAATATAAATCTCTATTATCATTAGGTTATCTGGTTTCTATTTAAAAGTTTTACTAGCATTTGTTCTTCAAGTTCAGTTTTTTTTTCTATTTCTAGTTGTGTTGATTGTTAATATGGACTTGTCAGGTTCATGTTTTCCTTTAACAGACGGTAAAGTTGTTTTTCTTTTACCAACAATAATTTAAAAACAGTTCCTTGACTTTTTTTTTTTGTCTTGTCAATTTTTCTATATTGCTTATTATCCAATACCAATGATTATTATTTATTTTTTTTTTCACGCATTTCTTATTCATATTTTCAGTTCACAGTTTCAGGTTGTAGTTATGTTTTCCCTCACTTCCAGCCATGTGCAGAAGTTCTCTCTAGAGTTCCTTCCCTGTTTTCACACACAAGTCTCAACTCGTCAAAGCATCCCCTCTCCCTTGCACTCTACTCATCTACACCTTTAGCCTTTCACCCTTCACTGCTGCGTCCCCCCTCTCTCCACTCCTAGCAATGCACTATGAATGGCCGCCAAAGGATTTTTACCATCTCGATCTGAATGATAGATGGTCTTCCCCTACTCGTGTTATATATATACAGGATTTCTCCAAAATTCCCTTAGTGCTTCCTGGTCTTCACTACGCCTTGCTTTCCGTGTCGTGCCGTGGAATCTTTGAGTGATAACTTTGCTGTTTTTCTGTTTATTTTCTACCCTAATTATTCTTGTAATATTACTTATTTCACTTTTATTTTTCCCAAACATCAGATAAGTAAATTTTTTCCCCGAAGGACTAAACACACACACACACACACACAAACACACACACGAGCGATGATGGTCTGCAAGGGCGGTGTTGATGGTGGTGGTGGTGATGACAGTAAATGGTGCAGGAAAGTAAAATTAGGATGGCGTTTGCAACAAAACCAGACAAACCCACCTTAAGGAGCAAGGCCACACTACTATTTACATGTCTGGGTGGGGAGGAGGAGGAGGAGGAGGAGGAGGAGGAGGAGGAGGAAGAGGAGGAGGAGAGACTGCAACAGAATAAGAGGAACTCGTTTTAATGAAGGAGAGCACATGAGTTACATATCTGTCCATTAAGAGGAGGAGGAGGAGGAGGAGGAGGAGGAGGAGGAGGAGGAGGAGGAGGAGGAGGAGGAGGAGGAGGAGGAGGAGGAGGAGGAGCACCATAATCATCACCACCACTTCTATCTCTCCCACCACTACCACCACCACCAGCACCACTACCAGCAGTATAAATAGAATAATTTGTAAACCCCACTCGGAAACTTGTGTCTCTTTTCCATTTCCTCCCTCCCGTGCTCCTTCCTCCCCCTCCTGCTACTTCTCCTTCTCCTCCTCCTCTTGCTGCGTCCCCTGAGGATGCAACATTCATGAGTCCACGCGCGGTGACCAGGGCGGGAGGTTTAATCGCTAAATGTTAACCTTGCATTGTCCATCTGGCTTAGTGCTGGCAGTGTGAATTTGGTGTCTTCCTGCACCCTGCCCGGCCCTTCCTCATCCTCTTCCTTGATCATTCCTGTCCCTCCTTCATTTACTCCTTTCCTCCTCCCCATATATAGTGTTTCCCATTTCTTCTTTTTTTTTTCCTTAATTCGTTCCTCATCCTCTCCCTTTCATCACTCCTATCTTTCCTTTATTTACTCCTTTTCCCCTTCTCATATTTACTGTTCCTCTTCCTTCCTTTTTCACTCATCCTCCTTTCTTCCTACATTCGTTCCTGGTTCTCTCCCTTTAATCACTCTTATCCTTTTTCCATTTACTCCTTCCTCCATTCTCATACTGATTCCACCATTCCCTTTTTCATTCCTTCTTTTCTCTTCCCTCATTAGTCTCATCCGATCTCTTTTTTCATTGCTTCTTTCTCTTCCTCTTTCACTCATTCCTGCTTTCTTTCACGCCTCTTCTTCCCCACTATCCTTTATTCCTCTTTTCTTCAGTTTATTTTACTTTCCCTTATGCCCGATGCCTCTTTATCACTTTGTCACCATAGGGACTCCCATGTTCTTGTTTCCCATTAGTCCCTTAACTCGTATTCCTCCTCCTCCTTCCCCTCCTCCTCCTCCTTTTTCTCCTTTTCCTTCTGTTTTTAGTGCCCTCCTTTTTGACTTCTGTTTGTTTATTTTCTTATTCTTTCCTCCTCTACAAATCTCTCTCTCTCTCTCTCTCTCTCTCTCTCTCTCTCTCTCTCTCTCTCTCTCTCTCTCTCTCTCTCTCCGTCGATTTTCCAGGAAGCAGACAGAAGCGAGGACTGCTAACATGCCGCAAACCATTAAACGTTGATGGGAACATGAATGCTGATCTGACCCATGGATTTCTGAGCCCTGTGCAACTCAATTCTCAGAGACCTGGTACACACTGCTCCCTCGACACCACCTGGAACGAAAGGAAGCATCATATTTGAGCGCATCACCCCGTGTCAGGCTCCGTGCGGCTCTGACAGGGTGCAAAAATAGCAAGAGGTCTAAGCTATGTGTTAATATTTCTGGACTCGGTTGATTTATCCTTGTAAAAATTGCGGCCACTAATCGAGCCGACCGAGGGACTGTGAAGGGAGAGGCTGTCACTTCGGGTTCCGTTATTTCGGTCCCTCTTTTATTATTCCTTCAATTTGTGGAATGCAAGGTGGTTTACGTCTCTCTTCACCTTATTGAAAGATTAGCTGATCGTGAGAAAAGCGTATCGTTCTTATACCGTATATTCGAATGGCAAAGTAACCTCTCTCTCTCTCTCTCTCTCTCTCTCTCTCTCTCTCTCTCTCTCTCTCTCTCTCTCTCTGCTCGCGGGTAATATAACGCTGCCGCTGCTTTATGGTCCTCGCGGCATAAGTTTACCGGCCGCGAGGATAACTTACGGCCGACTAAGGCGCGTCCCTCGGAGGCTGCGGGGCTGTAGGGGCTGGAGGGACGCATGAGGGGGAGAGATGGTGTCACGAAGGGAGAGTGGATGATATGTGTGTATAGGAGGGGAGGAGATGTATGAGAAGATGTGATGTAATGGGAGAAAGGAGGAGAATGTGAAGGGATGACTGTCGATACGGGAATGAGTTGATGAAAAGCGTCTAGACCAGGGGTTCTTAACCGGGGGTATCCATACCCCTTGGGGGTATGGGAACCAAAGGCCGGGGGTCTGGGACTCGATTTCTGGGTACTGGTAGTTTCCCCCTCTGCCAGTGCGATGCGCGCGCTACCCTACACTAGGGCATGTTTTGGTTCCCTTCACAACTACGTATCTCTGTGAAACAGGCTTCTCTGCATTATTAAATATGAAATCAAAGTGGAGAAATCGACTTGATGTGTCAGATGACATGCGAGTAGCTTTGTCAGTAACTGTACCACGATTCCATGCTTTGATAGCACAAAAACAACAGCAAATATCTCACTAGATTAGTAAAAGTCTGTTTCATGTAGTCGAGGTACTAAAAACTTGCACATTTATGTTGTTCTTTTTTGTGTAATAAAACGAAACTATAACTTTATTAATTTTGCTTTCAGTAAAAAAATAATAAAATTATCAATGGTTATGTTTTTATGTAGTCGAGGGACTAAAAACTTGCACATTTATGTTGTTCTTTTTTTTTTTTTTTGTATAATAAAACGGAACTATAACTTTATTAATTTTGCTTTCAGTAAAAAAATAATAAAATCATCAATGGTTATGTTTTTTTCCTAGTAATCCGTATCTAAAGTACAGTAAATTCAAGCAATTGAAATACTCGTATCTGGAAGACATACTGGCAAATAATAGGATTGGTGATAATTATTTGAACAGTCAAGTGAAGGGGGTATGGGACCATATTCGACAATCCATTGGGGGTATGGAACCATCAAAAGGTTAAGAACCCCTGGTCTAGAGAAAGGGATAAATGAAGGGAAGAGGTGATAAAAGCGTGTAATGGTAAAGAAAATGAGAAGGGGAAGGTTAGAGAACGTAGGAAGGATTGAAGGAAAGTGAAAGCTTGCAAAGAAAACTGGAAAAATGAGGGAAATGTGTTAAGAAGGAGGTAATGGTAAGGGAAGAAAAAAAAATTATGTAACGAAAAAGGAGCGATGGTAATAATAATAATAATAATAATAATAATAATAATAATAATAATAATAATAATAAAAGAAAACATAGGGAAAGATTTGACTTTACTCAGCACTGCAGGTAAGGCGTGTGGCGGTGACTGGACAGAAAGCTTCATTGATACTTGCAAAAACTCCCAATTTCTTATCAGTATACAAAATCTTGGTTTCCGCTATCAGTATCAAGCGTTATGAAGCGTATACAGTGAACATATAAAACAAAAACACACACACCTGTCAACACACTTTATGAAAAAAAAAAAAAAAAATCCTCCACATTTTGAAAGACCAAAGAGAGAGAAAGACAAAGGCAGAACACCAGGAACATAAATGGGAGAACAATAAAAAAAAAAAAAAAACAGAGACAACGAACACAACAGTCTTAGAGCAGAAAACACAAAAACCTAAACTGATACATCTTTTATGGGAACTTTGCAGCAGCCGCAGCCTTCCCCGGCAGCTGCACCATCCCAGGCAGGCAGGTCGGTGCGGCCACGGGAACTATGCCACAAAATCTTAAAAGAACATAAGGCAAGATGCAAGAAGCCAGTACAGCAGCACATGGCAGCCCCTTTATAAAAATATATTTATCCTTATCAGTCTATATTCTCTATTCATAGATTTATCTAATATTCTTTTAAAGTTTCCCATTGATTCTGCTCTAACGACCTGACCATTGAGTTTATTCCATTCACTTGTCACTTTACTGGTACTGCATTTGAAAACCAATCCCTTCGCGTATTTAAGAACCAATTCTCTCTTACCTGAAGTTCAAGCAAATGACATCATAAGTGCCTCCGTTATCTACTGCTTCAGGAGTCTTCTAAAATCTCCTGCGTGTCCCCTCCCACAGTAAAGCCTTACTTTGATTCTTCAGTTAAGCATTGTTTATCTAAACGATCCCTTATTTTCCCTACATTGAAAGCCCCGAGAAACTGACCTACAATTGAAGTCACATTGACCGAACGATGCTTTGACATTAACATTTTATCTACGTTCCCAAAAACAGGTATTCCATTACGCTGTCTTAAGACTAAGGCACCTCTAAATCTTCCGATGTTCTAGAGCTGGTATACTCCAGTATTTTTCTTTCCAATGTAAGCTAAAATATTGAGAATTGAAAATACGTTAACACCAGATATAGTTTCAGTTATTGTAATTTTTCAATACTGATATAATGACAGGGTGTGTGTGTGTGTGTGTGTGTGTGTGTGTGTGTGTGTGCGTGTAAGAGAGGCAGGCTGCATGCATTGTATTAACGTGTGCATTGCGGGCTTGGGGAGTGACTAATATTGGCAAGAGGTGATCAATGGTGGTGTGGAGGCCTGTGGGGGCGCGGCCACCTGAGGAGAGCCGCCAGGTTATGTGCTTAAAGGTGCCTGGCGGGGCGGGGCGGGGCGGGGCAGGGCGGGGTGGGGCGGGACAGGATGACGCTGAGTGACCGCAGCGAGGTATGAAGTGGGAGTTTATAGTTTGGTGACAGAGAAAGGGGTTATTAGTAGATGAAATACCCGGTGCAAGAACGTAAAAGTAGCCTTGTTGATGACAGGAAATACAAAGGATAAAGGAGGTTACAATGAGACAGGAAGAGATGGCTGGCTGTGATAGAACAGTGCTGGTGTGTGGAGGGTGGAGGTCAGCCAGGCCAGTCAGATCAAAGGGTACAGTGGCATTGCGGTGCTGGTCGGAAAATGGAACGGCTGGGACAGGAGACGGAATTTCAGATGAGAGGGGACACGTCGAATGGGACAGGAGATAAGGAGGAAGAAGCAAGAGGGAATGGAGGTCAGGCCAGATGAGAGACAGTGAGACGACCAATGTATCAAGCACTCCAGTCATCAACTCCAAGGCAGAGTCATCAACTTAAGACGATTGATTTCCAGACTAGAATTTTGATTTACTGATCCTCAATCTCTGATCCAGTACTCAGTCATGGATATTAGAATAACGAGGCAAGAAAGTTCACATGTTTAATGCCAGGTAAACGAATGACAACCTACGCAGGAAAACTTGAAGAAAAGGTCTTTTTCATTTCATTATTTCATTTAGAGGCACATGCATCACCAACATGACTGCAACATTTAATTCCATGGTGCTGAACGCTTTGTTAAATCCTAAGTCTTCTAATATGATGAAAATCTGTCAGTTGTCAGGTTTTATAAGTGTTTTTTCTCTGATTCTCCTCTTTTTATTTACCTCCTTCCAGCTCGTCAGACTCTTCCTTCTAAAGATTCGGACAACTTTTTGCTTGATTTCAGTGATTTTCGTGATGGATTTCAATCATTATTGTCTCCCAGTTGTTATTGTTTTTTTATCATTCACATTCTCCAGGCCGATGGAAAGCTGGTACCAATCATTTCATTGATTGATAAAAATACAGATCTCGTGCAAAGAAAAAAAAAGCCAGTATCATTTTGTTTCGTGCATAGATAAATACACACAGAGAAACTCAGAACAGCGGACAAAATGTTTACAACTGTTCGTGTCCACTGCTGGAGCTGAATGGCAAAAAATGTCACATAAATAGTTGCAAGGGAAGATCAGCTTAGGAAATACCATTCGTCTCTCTCTCTCTCTCTCTCTCTCTCTCTCTCTCTCTCTCTCTCTCTCTCTCTCTCTCTCTCTCTCTCTCTATTACCACAGCCACAGGGATTCTTAACCACAACACAGTCTCATCTATCCTTCATCACTACTGTTACGTCCCTTTGGCATCACCTCAAGAGAAATAAACAAGATTTTTTTTTTTCGCCTATATTCGAGTCACCTACTATTTATATTTTAACTGCCCTATCTTTTTTATTTCTTTGGAAGACTTTGTTCTCCTCAAAAGAAACAGTCACTGAACATCAAATAAATATTTCTTCCTGAAGGTCTATTCCCCCCTACTCCACACACTATAAGAAGTAACACAACAGGTCTTACACAAATAAAGTAAATGTACGGCGATAAATCGTGTGAGAGAAACAAATAAATGATGATGATGAGAGAAGTCCAAACACAAACTTATTATGGGTAGTAAGATGGTGGTAGCCTCTGGGCCTCCAAGACTAACTGTGTGTGTGTGTGTGTGTGTGTGTGTGTGTGTGTGTGTGTGTGTGTGTGTGTGTGTGTGTGTGTGTGTACACTGGAAACACACTGGTATTTTTTTGGAAGTGATCTGTCCTCTCCCAATACCCCCCTTTCTCTTCTCTCTCTCTCTCTCTCTCTCTCTCTCTCTCTCTCTCTCTCTCTCTCTCTCTCTCTCTCTCTCTCTCTCTCTCTCAGACTAACCTAAATTAAGATTATTGGAAAACTTGCTAAACAACCTGAAAGGCAGTAAACAGCCACTCTTTGCATTTTCTTGAGCTCGGTCTTTCGTTCATCCCGTCCCCGCGCCACGAAGACAGACAGAAGCGAAAGACAACTAGACCACTGGAGAAAAAGATAATGTGGTATAATGCAAGACACCAAAAGACAACATGAATACAGCATGTGGGACAGGCGCTGCGACACCCCCTTTAGGGCATTAATATACATACAAAAGAGAGAAAACTTTGCATGTACCATTGACTATGCAACGATACGACAGCGCACTGAGAAAACACCCGCAGGAAAGCAAAGGCAAGACAGCACGCAAGGACGAAAATACAGCAGGGTATATAAAGTAAAATAGAGGAATTATCGTAACATCAGTACGTGTAACTATAAGAATATACGAAAACGCACTAAGTAACCTGGCCATCACCAAACACAACCGCTATACGACAGAATAAAAAGATGTGCAATAGGAATCAGAGTACTATGGAAATAAAGGCAGATGAATAAATTGATGACCAATGAAACTTCCCTCTGGTGTCAGTCTTAAAATTGACGATGTAAACTCCTCCAGGTGGTTTCTGCACAAGAGAGAGACCATATTTGCATGTTTGTATATTCCCTTTCAGGTTAAACGCTCAAGGTCATTTCATGCAACACCAAAAAAAAAAAAAAAAAAAACGCAGTGTTAGTTAAAAATCTGACTGAATTATTCCTACTTAATTTCAATGTAAACTTTCCGCGGCTCTCCTTGTTACAGTAGCCATAGCGTTCTTGTTCAGTTTCCCTCCTTGATCATTAGTGAAGGAAGCACACTTGTTGCCCTCCATGTTCCTCAACTGACTTTTTTTTTCTGTGGAAACAAACTTCGACAAGGATATTTGCGATGTACAAGCGGCCTTTTTGGTGTAGCTTCAATGTAGGTATCGGTGCAATTTCCTTTTTCATCTTTTGCTTCTTTCTTATTCCCCACCATTCACATTTCCCTGTTTGTGTGTGTGTGTGTGTGTGTGTGTGTGTGTGTGTGTGTGTGTGTGTGTGTGTGTGTGTGTGCCGTGGCTGCGGTGAATTTGTTTATAATTTTTCTCTTCCTATAATTTTCGCCATTCTTTTATTTCCCATTCCTCCCTTAATTTATTTTTTCATCTCTTCCTGGCCTCTTGGATCGCGTATGTATGTGTGTGTGTGTGTGTGTGTGTGTATGTGTCGAACTTTAAACTTATACGGAAGATACAGACGGTAGGCGCTATCAGATAAATAAAAAAAAAAAAAGAAGAAACCAATAAATAGAAAACAACACGCCAAAATCCAGATACAGCTTTGGATATCCAGTCAAAGCAAACCACAATAATTCTCTTCTCATTGTCCTTCTGCTGCCGGCCCCTCCTACACCTAGCGCCACCTTCTTATGTCCCTCACTTAACATTAGCATCATCGTCCTTCCTCCGCAGGCTCGTAACACATAACAGAGCGAGGGCATTAATCAAGCCAATCCCTCTCAGTGTGACAACTCGATAATTACCTCACCATAAACCCCATTAAGTCTCTGCAGCTGCTGATAATTAGCTTTCGATAATTAGTTTCACACCCAACCAATTCATTAAAGAAAATGGGGTGATGGGGATCGGGAAAGAGGTAGACGGGAAGCGGGAGGAATAGAGAGAGAGAGAGAGAGAGAGAGAGAGAGAGAGAGAGAGAGAGAGAGAGAGAGAGAGAGAGAGAGAGAGAGAGAGAAAACGTAGGGCGGGGAGGAAAGCTATATTTGCTCGCATCATCAATGTTATTAAGCAATCTCTTTTTAGCCTGTAATTAACAGTCACTCGAGGGGCGGTTCCAGTATTTCCAGCATGATTACCCCCTTCCCCCTCCTCTCCGTTTCCCCTTCTCCTCCTCCTCCTCCTCCTCATTTAACTACTGGTGATGGAAAGGGTAAAGAGTGGGGGAAGAGTGTGGAAAGTTTAACGTATTAAGAGGGTGAGGAGAAATTTACCTGGCCTTGAGGAAAGAGTGAAGGTAAATCAAGGAGTACTGAGATCATGGTAATGGATTCTAAGAGGATAAACTGAAGGCTCGGTAAATAACAGGATAAAAATAAGAGTGATGATGCATAGAGGCTGTCGTGCAGGATTAGAAAAGACAAAAGTGAAAATTGACTTCAGGACGAGAGAGAGAGAGAGAGAGAGAGAGAGAGAGAGAGAGAGAGAGAGAGAGAGAGAGAGAGAGAGAGAGAGAGAGAGAGAGAGAGAGAGAGAAAGCAGATGTAACGATACACAGATAGACAGAAGCACAGACACCAGGAGGATAAAGAGATAGAGACTGACAAAAAAAACAATAAAACAAAGAGAATAAATATAGATACACTTGCACACAGAAACCCCAGGGTGGAAAAAGCCAGAGAGAGACAGAGAAAGAAAAAAAAATGGTATGAAGCCAAAAAAGCAAAGAAAGAAAAAAAAAACTTGGTGTTTCTTGGAATTTCAATCTAGACATTTCTTTCCCCCATCACTTTCTTCCATTTCTCCCACTTTCTTTTCCCGGCCACATGATGACTTGCCTCGCGCTCCCCCTTCAAGGAAAACTATTGACCTTTAACCTTGGATGTCGTGGAGTCAGATAGGAGAGACGAGAGAAAACAAGCCTCGGTAGAATATTTACAGGAAACCACATACGTACGTACATACACTTTTCCTTTACTTACTTTATTGTCTTGTGTCATAAAAGGTTTAATATGTTTTCCAGAGAGAGAGAGAGAGAGAGAGAGAGAGAGAGAGAGAGAGAGAGAGAGAGAGAGAGAGAGAGAGAGAGAGAGAGTCCCTTGGTCGTCTGGTGTACTGTCTTAATTGCGTCAATGCTCAGTTGCCAACGCGTAAAATTGGGTAGATAAGCAACTTTAAGTCTGGCTTTTGTGGCTGATATTCAACTCTTTCATTTTAACAAGATTGCGTCATTCACGGGATAATAACGCCTTTACTGCCTTTTGTAAGCCCGTCTTCCACACACACACACACACACACACACACACACACACACACACACACACACACACACACACACACACACATATGCGCTTGCGGTTAGAAAGTTTGATGAATATTTATTGACAGCAAACAACAATACAAACAAAAAATACAGGAAATACATTACTATACTGAAATTAATGTAAATACTGATATGGATAGCATTCACGGGTCCATCAAACACATGTACACACACACACACACACACACACACACACACACACACACACACACACACACACACACACACACACACACACAAGCGGACACCAAGTCAAAGTATGGAAATTAATTAAGTCCAGGTGTGCGCACTCTCCTGCCGCATGCAACAGGTAAGCCTTCTCACAAAGAGGTAACGTGACGGCAGCCAACTGAAATAGACCCTTAATGAAAAAAACGCAATGAAAAAATACAGATGCCTTCACATCGACAAAATACCGTCAGGCTCCCCTAGCACGTTCCAGCACACTCTCATTACGCCTTCCGCTGCCTCTCCTCCAGCCAGATTTGCTCGGGCACGCGATAATGGCGATGCAAAGGCAGAATGATGAAAATACCCTGAATGAAAAGGCAAAAAACACAATTAGTGGCAAAAAAGTAGCAACAACAACACTATTATCATCTATGACAACAACCTCTGCTAGTACATCTTTTACTAAGTACTACTACTACTACTACTACTACTACTACTACTACTACGACTACTACTACTACTACTATTACTGCTACTACTACTACTGCGTGCGTGTGTGATTCACCTACGTATTGCCTTGATTGTCACGTCGTGGTCTTATAAACGGCATTTTTCCCTGCCGGTGAGAGTAAGTACAGCCTTGATTATGGGTAATGCGTTGTACAGTAAGTCTGAGCGAGACTGGCCACGGGATAAGTTTGAGCTGCGAAACTTTTAGCACGCGCACGCACACACACACACACACACACACACACACACACACACACACAGAGTATGAACCAACTTTTACCTGGTTCAGTAACTTTGTGTCAAAAGTTCTGGCACCAAGTAAACTACCAGCTGATGAGGTGACTATTATTATTATTATTATTATTATTATTATTATTATTATTATTATTATTATTGTCGTGTTATGATATTTTTTTTTAAATTCTCTCATACAGTTTTCATTTCCCTATTACGGTTGACGTCAAGCACGGCGTCTCAAACACACACACACACACACACACACACACACACACACACACACACACACACACACTTTGATTAATTTCATGTAATCAACGTGGGAGTCAGTGTGTCTTTTGTTATTAGTAATTATGTAAACTAATCCCACAAACCTACTGCATGGAATGTGTCAGTACGTATGGGGTGAAATTAATTAATCTATAAAGAATTCAAGAAAAAGGAAAGGTGAAGAAAAGAATACATATTTACATTTATATCCCCTCACTCTCATCACTCTCCACTCCTCTTTTCCCTTTTCTCTTCACGCCCCCTCCCTCCATCCCCCTTGACGTCAACTGCAGATCTAAACTCTATTTTATACCACCCGCCTACCACTTTCTCCCTTCTGCCTCTCTCTCTCTCTCTCTCTCTCTCTCTCTCTCTCTCTCTCTCTCTCTCTCTCTCTCTCTCTCTCTCTCTCTCTCTCGATAATTCATCTACAGCATCTACAAGTGCTAAATGAATAATAAAACAAAATGCCATGTATAAATTTGTGAGGCGCGGGTTGCGTCTGGGTGTAATCTATTAAAAAAATACACCATTTTCTAATATTTTAATCTCTGTCTAAAAATATTTCTTATCTAACACACAATTTCCTCCCTAAAACATCTTTTCCAACTGTGCATCCTTACATATACACTCTGGACACGTCATGTACCCCTCCATGTGTGTGTGTGTGTGTGTGTGTGTGTGTGTGTGTGAACTCTTCCCTCAGATCACTGGTGTGAACTCAACACTGGATAGTTCTTTGTTCTATCTTCATCTCTAATATCTGGCTGTTATTGTCCGCTACTGAAATTCTTTATAATGATGTTTTCTGTGCTGTCTCACATCTTGCCCACCGGAAGGCTTATGGTCCTGATGATTTCCTTCTACCGTTTCCATTACATGCCTCTTCTATGCTTTCACTCCGCTTCACTGAACTTCTCCAACTCTTCTATCAACGTTCACCTTTCCTTGCTGCTGGAAATTTGCCTGCGTTCCCCAAGAGGATGGCCGATCCAGTCTCTCAGACCATCGAGCTGCAGCTATGATGTCTTATATTCTGCATCCATCTTCGTTAACAAGCTTCTTAATCAATTAGTCACTCAGAATGCTTTTTGTCTTTCTGATCGCCAGTATGAAACCCTTGACGGACGCTGCACTGGAATATATCTCAGTGGGATTTTTTTATTTATTGAATTTTTGTTGCCCTTGGTCAGTGTCCCTCCTACATAAAAAAAAAAATATATATATATATATATATATATATATATATATATATATATATATATATATATATATATATATATATATATATATATATATATATATATATATATATATACAGAGAAAGGGAGAAAGATGCGGAGAGAATTATTCATAGGATCACCTATTAACTATGCTTAATTATGCATCCACGAGCACCGTCCAGCAAAAAGTTAATTTAATCCCACCCCATCAATCTTCCACTCAGCTCAATTTCTCTCTCTCTCTCTCTCTCTCTCTCTCTCTCTCTCTCTCTCTCTCTCTCTCTCTCTGTGTGTGTGTGTGTGTGTGTGTGTGTGTGTGTGTGTGTGTGTGTGTGTGTGTGTGTGTGTGTGTGTGTGCGTGTGTTCTTATGCATCCTCTTTCCTCATGGCAAATTTGTATAGTAAAAGTTTTACGTTGTGGTGGAAAAAGTAAAGTTCATAAAATATCTGCGCCGTAACTCACATCGTAATCGATAAATTGTATATAGTATATCTATCTATCTATCTATCTATCTATCTATCTATCTATCTATCTATCTATCTATCTATATATATATATATATATATATATATATATATATATATATATATATATATATATATATATATATATATATATATATATATATATATATATGCATGAAATGTCATTTTGAAAATATTGATGCAAGCACTACCGTGTGACGATCCACGTGTCAACACAGCCATTATTAATTAATGTGCAATTAGGGCAATCGCTCTATAGCTGCATGTGTAGATAGCGATGAAATATGACGTGAAGTAAATGAACTATAAAGGCATGAAAATTCGCTTATAAACAATAAAAAAAAATGTAAGTAAAGGAAACATTGTGAAGGAGAGAAGCAGAGAAAAAAAAATAAATAAATAAAAACATAAGAGAGTGAAACTAACGGGCGTGGAAATGACGGTGGGACAGAACACGCAAAACACACACACACACACACACACACACAGAAAGTGTAGGTGACGGACACGTGTCAAAAAGAAACAAAGAAAGAAGAAAATATGAAATAAAAAAAAGGAAAAAAACTTGGGACAAATAATCAGGAAGGAGGGAAAAACAACATTAGGGAGAGAATAATCTTTGCATATCTAATACATGTATGTAACCTTAGTATGATGTGCAATTATCTTAATTTTCAATCATTTTAACTTTTATTTTGTAAATACTTTTTAACATAATTTTTATATACTTTTACTCAACTTATATTGTACGGAGCTCTGGCCAAAGCAAATTTCAATTTGTAAGCTTATTATGCTGCATCTTGACAATAAAGTTATCTATCTATCTATCTATCTATCTATCTATTCTCTCACTTTCCCATTTAATTTTCCTCTTCTTCCTGCTCCTCCTTTCAGATTTAATACAGCGCCATTTCTCTTTCGCTGGGACATCTTTCCTGCATAAATTTATCATAACTTATTCTATACAGACGCATTATAAATAAGTGTGTATGTGTGTGTGTGTGTGTGTGTGTGTGTGTGTGTGTGTGTGTGTGTGTGTGTTCTTAAGGCTATCTAACATCCCCTATTATTATCATCATCTATCAATCTATCTGTTTATTTATCTGCCTTTTTGTCTATTTGTCTTTCTATCCACCTATCTATCAGCCTGTCTATTCAGTATCCATCTCTGTATCTATCTATCTATTTATCTATCTATCTATTTATTTACCTGTTGCCAGATATTTACAGAAATGGGGCCCTCGACTCTAATCCAATGTTTCAACACGGAGGGGAGCTGGCGGCAGGATGTAAAATAGATGGGTTTGCAAAGCTGGTGTGATGTTTATCTGGCTTGGCGTTGATTATCTGTATGAAAGAAAAATAATGCAACGAGGAGGCTACATTATACTGTCACCGTTATTTTCTGTTCATCTATTTTAAAACTACTGTGTGTTGTTTTCCTATTTTTAAGTTAGCAAGTTCTCTTAGTAAGTACGTGGACTCTTACGTCATCACTCCTAACTTAACGCTTAAAAAGAAAAAAAAAAAAAAACACTGACTTGAATGCCACATGATGAACAGCTACAGGTCTGTGTGTAAGAACTGTTGTTGAGAAATTATACTAAGGTGGAACTTAGGAGGATGTGAGTGTCATAAAAAAAAATAAATAAATAAAAATAAAACACGTGCTTTATTTCTACAAACCTTCAGGGATCCATACTCGGTGATAAATTATGAATGACAAGGAAAGAATATAATACTGTTTTATTCTCCTCGCTCGAATCCCCTTCCCTTCCTTTCCTTCATTCCTTCTCCCGTCACTGAAGGCAAGATCGCGAACTTTCCCCCAGCAACTTGAGGACGGAGGTGGAAACTTCAAGTGTCCCCCAAGGCGAGGCAGGCAAATAAATCTATTTACCGACAAGTTACGATCAAGTTTATGTGGTTCGTCTCAGTTCGAAACCAATCAGGAGGAAATAAGGAAGGTGGATAAGTTTACGATTTAATTTATGAGGAGGAGGAGGAGCAGGAGCAGGAGGAGGAGGAGGAGCAGTAAAAGTAGCAGTAGATGGATGAGGAGGTGGAAAATAAACACAAAGGAACACAAAGGAAAGAAGAAAGGAAAGAACATACAACAACGGACCTGTTGCCCCAACGACGTTTTTGATAATAAACAACACCGTCTTATCTAAACTGAATGAAGCAGAACAGTAAAAGCCACAGATTCCCCCAACTCAGTATTCCCTCCAGCAGGGGCTGCTGCTCACGTATACTTAAAAATACATTTTCTTTTATAAAGGAACGAATACAGTCCACAATCTAAAAGAAGAACTTAATTTCATCACAAATAATAATTTTAAAAGGACAAAATATAACTGCTATAATACTACATGTTAATTGTGGATTAGAGATTAATTATGCACGCAGTAGCTCTACAGAGCCGTCACACTGTCAACAACGCTGCAGGCGACAAGGTCATAACATATTTAGCTGTTACGTATTCGTCAACACCTTCAGCAGCGCGGCGGTGGGCAGCACTGTGAAGACTGAGGGAAATTGAGGGATAAAAGTACGTACTTCACTTAATATTGAACCGGAAAAAGTACGCACTTCAGTGAGACATGAAGTTAGAGACCGACATTTTGTGAGAAAATGGTTGACCACCATCTTGTTTCTAAAGCGAGGTGTCCTAATACTGGGAGTGGCGAGAGCTTCCTCCTCAAATCTAACAGAAGGATTCGCCGCCTTCATTCCCATTAGGTCATTAGCGTAACCTCTTGTAACTCAGCCAAACCTCACCCATCCTTACCTAATCCATCGCCTCGACCCTCCCTTGGCTGCCTATCCTTACGTAACCTCCATCGTTGGCTTACCTTTACCGAGGTTTCCTGGCGTGGCGCGGGAGGAAGTTAGGGAGCCGCCGGTCCTTAATTGTGGGAATCTTGCCCTGCACACATCTAAGTAGCCGGCAAAGTACGTATATGTAAGCTGAGGCTCACGTCACTAGAGCACTGCGACACTTAACACTATGTCTGACGAGTTGGTGTCAACACTAACGCTATTCCTTCCTTGATCTTTTCCCGTAAATCACGTCGCGCCGCCATAACCGTCCGCCGTGACCACTAACTGGTACATTCAGCAGAGGACAATAGGTGTTAGAAGGCGTCTGTCACGTGTGAGCGTCTCAGCTTCAAACAACAAAAGGCGTATCACAAACAATTAAATAAGATTCTAACACATATATACATCACCTGATTCCCTTATAAACAGAGGATACCCTGCATCACTGTCCTTATAGCCCGCGTTCGACCCTCGCTCCGAAACCCACAATGAACCAGTTTCAAGAAGCCTGAACTATGAAGCTCTGATCAAATTAGGGAGCTTTAAGGGAAGATTAGACGGGTTTATGGATGGGGATGATAGGTGGAAATAGGTAGGTATATTTCATACAGAGACTGCCACGTGTAAGCCTGGTCGCTTCTTGCAGCTTCCCTTATTTATGTTCTTAAGGTAGCGAGAGACTTCAGCTTCCATGACTCCGCTCTGCCGACAGTACCGTCATCTGATAGCCTGACTCAATGCTGACGTCGAGAACGGGTAGAATCAGTGGGTAACTCAGTTATTCATAATATTCCCAACCTATCTCCAAACACCTTTTTTATTTATTTATTTATTTTTTTTAATCTTTAGTATCTTCTATAGAGAAACAAATGATTGGGGATATACTATTCAAATTCTGTTCATATCAGTATTACAACAGCAGGCATTTCAAAATTTTAACAATTACGATTACTATTAGCTCCCATAGGTAAGACATATTATGAGCTATGATCTTCGTGAAGAGAGAGAGAGAGAGAGAGAGAGAGAGAGAGAGAGAGAGAGAGAGAGAGAGAGAGAGAGAGAGAGAGAGAGAATATATATTTTGTGGTTTACTACCAATATGTATGCTTGAGTCTACCATTCCAAAAACGCACCTTATATATTTTCTTTCGTTTCTCTGGAAAAAGAAAACTTATCCTGATGCAGGATAAACTATTGTAGTATTCTGAACTGTCTCGGTGTACAAGAAAATATACAACAGCAGCCTTGGTGTTCAGCTCGATAACTTCACCTACAGACTTACAATAAACAATCTAACAAATAGATGCACCGTTCATCACTGCAGTCATCGCGACGTTCATAATGGTGCGAGGTGGTGGTTAAATTTCTACACACACACACGCACACACACACACACACACAAAGGGAAGGAACAAGAGACAAGGATGATGGAGGAAGAGGGACGATGAAAATGAAGGAAGGAAGGAAGGGAGAAATCGAGTTAGGACGTAGATCACAAATGCGGTGAGTCACAGATTGCCTGCCCCTCCTCACCTGTTTTATCATAATTGCATCAAGAGCTCACCTGCGCCACTGATGAGACGAAACAGAGTGGGGAAGACGAAAGCAACCTCGTGTACCTGTGATGAAAATAAACGAAATTTTAGATGCAAACTATACACTTCTCGAGAAAATAAAAATAAGACTTAACTTTCTATACGTCTGAGTGGCTGGTTCTCTCTCTCTCTTTCTCTCTCTCATAATTTCTTCCTGACTCATATTCATCACCACATACCTTACCCATCTCCACTTATTTCAAAAACCATCTTTTTTTTTTCTCCCTTTAATTGTTTTTTTTTTTCCAGCATGGAACGGCTGTGAGAGATGACGAATGGAATGGACAGAGAAAAATTAGAGTGGAGGGGAACTTAATAAAATGGATATCATATTATTGTCTTTCTGGCTGTCCCTGAGCAAAAGAAATCCCACAGAAAATTACACTGGAATAAATAAAAAAAAAAAAAATACCAAAAAAGATGAAGCTAAGATAGAAAAGACAAGACAAACATAAAAGTAATGACAGGAGATTACAAGAAAAAAAAATCAGTTAATAGAAAAGGCATGACACATTCAAAACTAAACTAAAAAAAGAAAATAAAAGAAAAAAAGGAGACATAAATGGAAAAGGAAAAAAAAGTGAAAAAAGGAGGAAATATTGAAAAAGTAAATTAACATGAATTAACATGAATGTAAGGACGAGTCAATAACTGAACATTGCGTCAAATATACGATGACACTTTACTGTACGTGGCGCAAAGAGAGAGAGAGAGAGAGAGAGAGAGAGAGAGAGAGAGAGAGAGAGAGAGAGAGAGAGCGAACCAGCCACTCAGGTAGACAGGCAGACAGGCAGACAGAAACAAATAGACGAAAACAGAGACAAAAATAGGGACAATAAACATTAATTAACAAATGATCAGAGAGTTTATACAGTCAAAAATGAGATGAAGAGAAGAACTTATAGAAATGGAAGAGGAGAAAAAAGGCGAGGAAGGAGTAAAAAAAAAGAGAATAAATAGGAGAAGAAGACGAAAATGCATAAATTCAGAGGGAGGGAGAGCAGGAGTGTGTAAAGACGAGAGGGAAGTAAAGAGCATGTTGAGAGTGGAGGCTTAGGAGAATCAAGGAAGTAATGAGCTTGATGTGAATGAAAGGAGGAGAAGTGAAGTGAGGATATAAGAGAAAGGAAGAGTGAAGAGAGGAACAAATGAAAAGACAAAAAAAAAATAGATAGATGGAGAGAGAGAGAGAGAGAGAGAGAGAGAGAGAGAGAGAGAGAGAGAGAGAGAGAGAGAGAGAGAGAGAGAGAGAGAGAGAGAGAGAGAGAGAGAGAGAGAGAGAGAAAGTTTGGAATGGTTGTGAGGAAAGAACAAATTAAGATAAAGCAGAGAAAAGTAAGTAGAAATTGTGGAAAGGAAGGAGGATAAGAAGGAAAAGGGAAGGAAAGAAAAGGAAAGGAAGGGATGGAAAGTTAGAATGATAGGCACTTAAACTTCGGGGACGCGCCAGGAAACACTTCTATGCTCTCTTACTGTGACACTTATTTGCTGTTTTAATTAATTTGCGTTTCACTTAAATCTTGTGAGTGTCATGCAGTAAATTAAATTTTGTAGCGGAGTCTCCTGTGTTGTGAAGTAAATTGAATGTTGTCTTGTTTTACGCGTATATGAGAACGGCAAAGGACAAGAAGTAACTGTAAAAACACTACTCCTTCCTTACTGTCCTAAAAAAATATATATGTAAAAAGTTAAATAGACCAAAGCTTCATTCGGCTTGCCCAGTTTAGTTTCTGCTGCGTCTTGAAACATTCCGAATCATATCAAAGTAAAAAAATTATGTGTGTTCAGACAATAATGCATAGGAAAGTAGATTTAATGAAATGTACAAAACACTATTATCATACTTGTGCATCTCTTCCTGTTTCTACGCAAGTTTAGGATAACCAATAATTCCTCGTCTAAACGTCTAAACCTTTTATTATTTGTTTTATTTATTTTATGTTTGTCGCGTTCCTAGATATTGGTAGTGACGCAGCAGACAAAAAACCGCATCATGTCAATAAATAATATTCCATAATTTACACTGTCGTCTTTATCAGTATAGAGTAATTGACTTATTACCGTAAACCAGAATATTTCCAGCCACGATCATAAATAATAAATTATCACGATGCGTCACAACAATTGATAATTTCACAAATCGTGTCGTTAGTTCCCATGAAATGTGTACCATGATGATCAACTAGTAAAAGTTTTGCCATACATGAATTTGATTTAACACGTAATTATGTAAACTACATGTGCAGCCCTGGAGAGAATGGGCCGCGGTCACGAGTCACTGTGCAGCGGCGCAGCCAAGCAGGTGTCTGGGGCAGGATTTGGCTGCACGGGACACCAGGAGAGGTGCCGCTGCGTGCGCGGGCATGCCTGGCTTGCCCCCCTACCCCGCCAAAAAAAAAAAAGTAGGTTCAAAGGAAACCTAATAGAATTCTTCTAAAACCTAAGTCATGTAGCAACCTAAATGTAAATACACAATTTCCCACAGATCACTCTAGCTTCATGAGAAACCCTTTACAAAATTATACCACAGCCTTTTAAAGCTTTCAAAACGAAACAGTTATTCTAACTCTTATTAATCTATTTTCGCTATTATTTGGAACAAACTGCCTTCACAGACAATAATCAGTAACTGAAACCCTTCAAGAAAGAACAGACATGAAAGCGAATCCCTACATTGTCTCTTCTCATCCCAATGAACACACCAGGAATCACTGCTCCTTCACACGCGTTATTAACGTTTCTTTTATTACGGATTGCGAAATCTTACATGCATCCACACCGAGCTTGTGTATATATACATATACATACGAACGGCCAAAAAGGAAAGAGCCAAAAAGGAAAGAGATGTATAGAAACTGTATGAGGAAGGCTTACAATTTAGATCTTAGCCGAGCTCTATCAAAAGCTTTTCAGATCTAAAGCAAAAAGATTTTTTTTTTTCTTTGCCAGAACTCCTAAAAGAGATTAAACAAGATTCATTGCGGAGAGCCGGATGATCATCACTGGCTCGCCATTCATGCCATTCATCGTGAGCAAACAGATCCTTAAGAATCTACAGACTGAGGAAGGATTCAGAGTGGTAGTTCGTGGGATTGGAGAGGTCACCCTTTTTAGGAACATGATGAATGCAGGTTAACCTTCAGCAGGGAGAAATTGTCAGTGCTGATAGGTAAAGTAGAAAGATTAAACCATATAAAGAGCGAACACCAAGCACAGATTCTACATATTAGTCAGATTACACAATTTAACAATGATATGCTTAGATACAATACATAGCACTGGATCACATGTAAACAACCTACACCTTGTTTATATTCATTAAGTGATATTAAGCTCCGTTTTTTTTCCTGTGTGTGTGTGTGAAGCATAACCTCATGTTAGAAAAGTATATGTACAATGTGTACAAATATACATCACAGTAATTAACAAAATCAAATTCCTTTTCTCCTCCACATCCGGACATACGATGCGTCTCTAATTAGGTCAACGGTTGTGAAGGTCAGTAGGGAACAAACGACTCGCATCACATCAGTCAACTTTTTCTTTTTTAATCCCTCGTTCAGCTAATCACTCAGTCCCTCCCTCCTTCCTTCTTTCTTTCCTCACCTCTTTGTTGCTGTTCTCTTCTCTGCCCTCTGCACTTTATACTTGTTTTCCGGACCTTCCTGCTTTTCCCGTCCTTCCGTTTAATCTTCTCTTCAAATTTTCCCTCTCTATATTCTTCCGTTAGTAATGCCGTTATCGTTATCAACCTACTTCCCTTACACATCTTCCATCCTTTTCCCCCCAACTTCACTGTTTCAACAAACTCATTCTGTTCCCTATCTCATCTTGCTTCATTTTCTCAATCTTCTTCATCAAAGGACGAGATAAAGTTTCGTCTCCTAAAGGAAGCTCCCGGAGAAAGACTAACCAATCACAAAGCTTTTTCATTAGGGAAGCAACCAACCAGAATCCCTTTTCATCCCTCTTCAGCCAATCACCGAGTTCTCTCCCCTCTCGTCAAGCCTCCCACTGGCGTCCAAATGCTGTCCAATCAGAGCGCCATTCAGCCCCATCATTTACGTCCAATCAGCACCAAGTTATGCCTGCGTGTCTGCCCAATCTGGAAGTCGCGGAGCGGTACGTCAGCTAACCACTCACGAACAAAAAGCTCATTACACATCAACCAACCAAATTAGTTGATATCCCTGGGCGCTGCCATAATGAGGAAACAAGTTCATTTAGATAGAAACGAAGCAGGAAGAAATGGAGAAGAGCGAGAGTGAGAGGGAAGGGTGAGAAAGAGAAGCCAGCGAGGGGAAGAGAGCGAAGGACTGGAAACATTAGCAAAACTGTCTGTCATGCACCTTCCTTCTCGTCCCTCACACTTATTGAAAAATAGTAATTAAACAGCGAGTGGCATAAACACGACATAGGGTTAGAGAGAGAGAGAGAGAGAGGGGGGGCATGATTAAGTTACTTCCTAGTCACATAATTTCCTTTCTCACAGACATTATTCCCATTGATTTCTTACAGTAACAGCTGATTATAACCTTGCATCGTCCTACTATGAAATCATCCTTCACTTCCCTCACTGCATCAAAGGAAACTCAAAAGGTTATCAACTTCTCCCCTTCTTCCGGCTCTCGCTTTCTCCTCTCCATACTTGTCTTGCATTTTTTTTTCATCTCTCTTCCCTCACCACGAGTTCGTTTTGCTTTCTCTTATCACACACGTCTTCTCAGATGCGCTTCCCCTTGGCTCTAATTCCCGCAACTACTTCTAAGTGATCAAAAAGTATGGAAAATTCAGCAGTAAGGAAAGGAGAGCAAGGAAAAGAGAAGCTCAAAATGCAAGTAATACGAGAAAAAGAGAAGAGAGGGAGGGAGGAAAGAAGGAAAAGAAAAAGGAGGAGGAGAAAGAGGAGAAGGTGCAAAGGAAGGTAATGTGTAGGTTACTCTTAGTCTCAAGAAACAAACTGGAAGTGAAACTGCGACTTTCTGTGAAACTTGCTCCTGTTATAATGAGAATTAGAAGGCGGTGAGGGGAAGGGCTGCGAGACGAGAAGGGTCCAAGACGAGAAGCTCTGGAGTAGGAGAAGGAGAGCGAGAGAAGGGGAGAGGTGAAAGAAAAGGCGAGGATGGAGAAAGGGATGCGAAGGGAGAGGCAAGGAGGGAGGAACAAGTAAGGTTTATGTACTCGTTAGCATGCATATGACTGAAACTTGTGACGCCATGAAAAAGAACTTTTTTTTTATTTACAATACGTGTGTGTGTGTGTGTGTGTGTGTGTGTAAGTGACCTTGTCTGTGCTTGCTCGTGCATGTCCCTTTATTGGTGCACGCAGTCACAGTCACACAGCTCCGGAGTTCCGTTCAAAAATACTCGAGCGTTGATTTCTCTGCCTTTCCTTATTTTTGTTGTTAAGTATCCTCCTCTCATGCTTTCTCCTTGTTATTCACTATTGGCAACACACACGGAGTCACAACCACAAATCCTAGCATCATTGCCAATAACATCTTTAACCACTACTGTCGCCATCACCACCACCACTATCACCACAACTTAATACTGCTACCACAATGTATCAACACCCTATATTTACTCTTTTTAATCGTCTGTCACACACACACACACACACACACGAGAAAATAGCACCAGCACCATGATAATTCCTAGTCGCCCCTGCATATACACACAAATGCACGAATATTCCTCTAAATGACAGATTCATGATCATGGTAAATGTCTAAAGTGATAGCGAGTAACCACAGCCATTAATATAAAGCGATTGCGGTGGTGGTGTGGGTGATGGATGAAGCGACCGTGGCCATTAATTATCGAGGTCAGCGCTGTGACTGATATTGGGAAGGCATGCACCGCGTGGAGGAGGCGAAGACGAAGAGGACGACACGGACGATAAGACTGCTTAAGGAGAGGACGAGGAAGAGGACAAGGAAGGGAAGGAGAAGGCAACGAAGAGTGGTAAGGGGAGAAAGATTAGTTAGAAAAGTAGTAGTAGTAGTAGTAGTAGAGATGAAAGCTCCCATATCCAATGTCCCAAGGCTATCAGAAAAAAAATGAAGTCCCATGCAGTGTAGAGAAACTGTATGGATTTTTTGTATCAGAAAGAGAAAAGAGATAAGAACTGCTACTGCTGCTTTAATTCACTGCTAGGCAACCAACAATAGCCTCAGAAAATCAGCATTTCAAAGGTGAACGAGAAAGAATCTAATTACAGTTTGCTAAGAGGCGTGTAATATCCCATCTGTGGAGTGGATTCCAAATACTTGTCTATTTTTGAAAGTTGTTTCTGTTGAGCTAATCTAATGTAACTTAACCTTAACTAACCTAAGACATACATGATAATCAAAACTGTTGCTCTGTTGTTGGTTTTCTACTGCTAAAACAACAATAATGAGTGTTCTGTTGCCCTTTCATCAGAACATTGCCACCTCACTTCAGTCTTAACTTAACCTATTCCATCAGACAACGCTCCACATTTGCGAGGCAGACACCTGTTTCTGCATTCCTTTAATCTTCAATGTATAAAGGTCTGTACATTATTTACCTTCCACTGATACATTCAGGGAATACACTTTTCATCCACCCTCTGATATGCAGTAAGATGGTCTTCCTGTTCAGTTATATTGCATGACTGTGAACACTATGGAGGCACACTATTAGAAAACAGACAAACAGACAGACGGAACACAGCTGTTTCTATACTGGACATGTTTCATAACCAGTAAAAAACAATAATAATGCCACGGTGGATTACCTCTTGAACAAATGTTTCAATAAAAGTCCTATGGCTAAAATTCAGGAGGGTGGCCTCTGCCCTCAAACTACAAGCTATTAACTTTATACTCATGAGTGGAAATACCTTGAAGGAGGAAAGGCTTTCCACCGCCCGCATGCAGAAGGGGAACTGCACAGAACGAGCAGGACAGACGCCTCGTTTCTGGACATAATTTAGTTTCCACCCAAATGACACAAGTTTTCTTCGTGTTATTGTTGAACCGAGTTGGTTTATGCTGGACACACACACACATACACACTCTCTCTCTCTCTCTCTCTCTCTCTCTCTCTCTCTCTCTCTCTCTCTCTCTCTCTCTCTCTCTCTCTCTCTCAAAGGCAATTTCTGGGTTATCTCAATCTTTCTTTCCCTTTGTTGTTTCTTGAAAATGAGATGTTCATGTAAGGCCTCCCTCCCCTTCCCTTCCCTCCTTTCACTCGCCTTCCTTCAGTCATAAAGCAGGAAGGATGTTGGAAGTTAAGACGATGAGATTATTGCAGCCCGTATGGATTATGTGGATTTATGTATACCAGCTCTCTGTCTCTCTCTCTCTCACTCACACACACACACGCACTCTAGGTGGACCGTCAGCCACACACAGAGGACAACTGTAATTAATCCAAGGCCGCGACGCTTCTATTGTCTGTAGATTAATGGCTACCTTGCTCTCCTCTCCCCTCATTCCCCTCACTTTCGCCTCACTGCTTCCTCTCTTACTCCAATTCACCAAAGTTACAAGCGTCCTCTAATCCTCGCTCCCTGTTTTGTCATTAGCGTCTCATTCTGTCACTTGCTTTGACTGTAAATTTCTCTTTGTTTTTCTGTTGTCCAATTTTGCGTCACGGCACCACCTTCAATTTCGTCTTTCAATATCGTGTTTCACATTTTTTTTTCTTTTTGACTGCTCTTCATTCGTTCAGATTTTCTTTATTTATTTCCCACATTCGTACATCTCCTGTTCTCATATCGTTCTTTTTTTTCTTTTTTTTTTCTTTTTTTTCCCCGTCGCCATCTTGTACGTAAACTTAACTTGCGCAGGAGTTACAATTACTGTCTTTTCTTCTTGGCATTTCCAATTACAAAAGTTTCCTGTTTTGTCCTGAACGTTTTCATCCTTTTATTCTCATTGTTTTGTCTTGTGTTTACTTAATTATTTCTGCCTCTCTCTCTCTCTCTCTCTCTCTCTCTCTCTCTCTCTCTCTCTCTCTCTCTCTCTCTCTCTCTCTCTCTCTCTCTCTCTCTCTCTCTCTCTCATTTGTTTCCATCTCATTCATCTTCCCTAGAGGACAAACCTTCGCTCTATTCCTCTATTTCCTCTTCCTCTTCCTGCAAACCAATCTTCTTCTTTAATTCCAGATTTCGAAAACAACGATAATGATCTGTGTGAAAGAACCAATCGCCTGTGTGTGTGTGTGTGTGTGTGTGTGTGTGTGTGTGTGTGTTTTCACTATCTCATCACCATCACCTTCAACACTCATCACTCTCATCACCATCTTATAACCACTACAACCGTCACCATCTCTCACCATGAAGCACACTCCTCACTATCTCTTTCACCACCATTGCCATTCTCCACCATTCCTCTCTCGCTGCGCCATCACATGCATCACTGCTTTCAAATCTAGCCCCACTTATCACCCCCACCCCCGTCAGCGCCCATCACCATCCCTCACTTTCCCCTCATCTGTTTCCTGTCACAACTCCTATCGTCTTATCTGTCACTTATAATCACCAGTATAATCATACCCTACTCATTGCTGGTCCTATCACGTCTCATCCTCCTCCATTACGTCAATATAATATCACCGCATCATTATCATTAACATCAAATTTACTAGATTTCTTTCATTGACCATTTTTCTTCCCCTATGATTCCCAGAGAGAGAGAGAGGGAGAGAGAGAGAGAGGGAGAGAGAGAGAGAGTGCATAACTTTTTAAAACGAGAACAATGGTAAATCAAAATATAGTTAATAAAGATGAAGGTAACAAATACGAAACATACCAAAACAAGGCCAGATCTGGAATGCCTCGCCACAGAAGACGCTGATACGCTACACACGAGTCGCAAGTCAGTACCACGTTGTGTAGCTGATGGTTCCATGCATAGCCACCGTACTGTGAGAGGGAGGCAGAAGGCTGGGAAGCGGAAAAGGAAAGAGGGAGAGATGATGGAATGCAAACTGCAGATGACCTCTCTTTTACCACTTCTATCTCAGCCTTCAAGACTCATACTCCCTTCTCCCCTCTCACTCTCTCTCTCTCTCTCTCTCTCTCTCTCTCTCTCTCTCTCTCTCTTGCTTTGGTGGTATGCTATGAAATGGACAGGAGAGTAAAAAAAAAGTGATTGAAGTCAGAGAGAGAGAGAGACAGAGAAACAGAGACAGAGACAGAGACAGAGACAGAGAGAGAGAGAGAGAGAGAGAGAGAGAGAGAGAGAGAGAGAGAAGGGGGGTAGAGATTGCAAACGCGCTGTGGAAAGAGAGATGATATGATGAAAGGAATGAGAAAAAGAAGTCAAAGAAATATGGATGCTCCATAACTTGAAAGGAAATTTTGAAAAACCTTATCGAAAGACACGCAGGTAAGAGACAAACGAGAGAGACATAAAGAGATATAATTTTATAATGTTGCTCCTCCGCTGGCGTCTGATGTGAATGAAATACTTGAGGAAATGTGGTTCTGGGGTACGATTTTATTCCTTCTAAGTGTGTTCTGGTAAGATTTCATTCTTTATAAACGTGTTCCTGGTACAGTTTTCTGTCTTATAGGTTTGGCTGAAAAACAAGTGGTTTTCATTTGTTATACTTGTTGATATAAAAAAAAATGTTGGCTGGTACGGTTATAATGTTTTTTGTTTATTAGTTCATTTAGAATTATCTACGATGTTGGCCTGGATACTTAGAGAGAGAGAGAGAGAGAGAGAGAGAGAGAGAGTCCCAGCTGATTTTAAATGTCCTTGAGTGAAGCGTTGCATGTAAGACAAAGGAAAAGAAAATAGTGATGGATTAATTCCAGTCTCAAAAAAGAACTATTATTCATAGTTTTGAACCATTACTTAAAAATATGAAACACATAAGGATTGAGTCACTTCATAATTTAGATTTAATCGTTCATTTGACTTTGTTCTATTGAAGCTTTAGGCCATTATTATTAACTCATCACATTATGTATTTAAAAAATTTACATATTCGTCAGTATAGAAGGAGGTGGATAGTTTTTGACCGATCCCGTGGGTATATTGTTTTTAAATATTCAATCAGAGACGCTTGGATATAGGTACGCATTTGTGAAATTTCAGTGTGTGTGTGTGTGTGTGTGTGTGTGTGTGTGTGTGTGTGTGTGTGTGTTTTACAATATGCAATATTGCATATTACTTATGTGTGTGTGTTACAATAAAAATGAAAAGTAACACTCTTTATTTTATAGAAAATCTGCGTAACACATAACACAAGGCATAAAATAATAATTGTTAATGCATATTATGATTAAGTTATGAGAGAGAGAGAGAGAGAGAGAGAGAGAGAGAGAGAGAGAGAGAGAGAGAGAGAGAGAGAGAGAGAGAGAGAGAGAGAGAGGTGGGGTCTTAGAGGAGATAGGGAGGGGGAGCTTTGAGAAATGAAGAAACAAGGAGGGAGTGGAGATGGGGTGTTGGATATGGAGTGGGGTTGAGAGAAGAGGTGTGGCTTAACTGACGCATCACGACCTTCTGGTCACTGATATTTCCTACTGAAATGCCTTGAGGTGACATGTCGCTCTAGCTAAAAAAAAAATAAGGCCATCAAGTATGGAACCCTCTGTACAACAATGTATTTTACACTGTTGTCATACAAATCAGTTTATACAGTATTTTTCAACTTGGGTGGACAAGACTTGAGAGATGGGAAGCAGTTTTCAGGGTGGACACATGGGTGGACGAGATCATGTCCACATGTGCATAATATACATGTGCATATAGATAAAGAAGAAAATAAACTGTGTATCAGGTGAAAGGTGAGCTGGAGATTGATTTTTCTTAGTATACTATTCCTAAACCCAGATTGATCTCAAATAGAATAATTATATATTTGCATATTGCTTATTGACCTTATATGAAATTATATGAAACTCTCTCTCTCTCTCTCTCTCTCTCTCTCTCTCTCTCTCTCTCTCTCTCTCTCTCTCTCTCTCTCTGGGGTGGCGTGAAATAGACTGACAGATGACAGGGAGGAGTGGAAAAGGTTGAGAGGAGCAACGTTGGTCCTGACTTGGAATTAAACCCAGTAAGAGAGAGAGAGAGAGAGAGAGAGAGAGAGAGAGAGAGAGAGAGAGAGAGAGAGAGAGAGAGAGAGAGGGGCTGCCACATTAATAAATACATGTTTATTATCTACAGATTACGAATCAAAACACACGAACATATGGCAGTAATTAGAATAGCCACACGCAAAGGAAAAACAAAAATCTAAAACTAATTAATCCAGTCTCAAAGGCTGTACAGTACAAACCTCTTTTAATGTACTACAGTTTTCACCATTTCTGACAATGTTCATATGGCTATTGAACATCTAAAATAACTTGGTTTAATATGTATTTTCATTTTATGGTTGTGATGCAGAAGTAAAAAGAACAATAAAGAAAATAATAAGAACAGTCCCTGAGTCAAGACTAGACAAGAGTACATAACAACACTGCCGGGGTCAGGAGGGAGGCAGAGTGTCATGGCCATATCTTGCCGCTTCCGGTGCTGTGGTGTGTGTTACTAGCCAGAATGGAGGAAGTGGACAAAATCCTGATCCTCACCTTGAATCATTTCGGATGCTAAGTGAAATTTAATGAAAATGAATTAATCTAAATTTAAGCTAGCCAGCCTTTAGACGAAAACGCTAATCTTGTTTCAGTGTCATCCAGTGCTAGTGTTACTTCAGTGTTATTCCCACCTGCAAATTGGTTTTAATCATTGTAGAAAAGAAATTGTGGGATAACAGGTAAAACACATTTTGACAGTTTTCTACATTGTTTCAGCACAATCTGAAATCTCAGAAAAAAAAAAAAAATATATATATATATATATATATATATATATATATATATATATATATATATATATATATATATATATATATATATATATATAATAAAAATAAAAATAAATTGAAATGGGGTGATGGTAGATACTTAATTTTCTTCCTTTTTTTTTTCAGTAAATAACATTGTACATGTTTAAAGATGAGATGTTTAAAGCACACTGAGTCTTTTGATAACTTTAACAGAATTTCAGTGACATCAGTGAGGAAATGAAAACAATAGGAAGCTTTGGAATTGAGAAGGTGGTGGGAGGTGTGGTAAGGTGCCTCCATGCCATCTGCGGCAACAGTGACTTGCCCACCTCCCTGCCACAGAACATCAAGCATGCATTGGCTGGATGGGAAATATTGGAGCATACAAATCTGTGTAAAGCAGGGACTTTTGTGCTACTCATGACAGCATGTGCTCTCCAGATTCCACCTTGTGTCCCTTGTTTGAGTTCAGTGTCTGTGATCCAGGGATTCTTGACAACCTCACATCTTATGAGCTTGTCTTATAAGATGTGTAAGATGAGATTTTGAATCATGTTTCAAATCTTGAATCATCTTTCAAGTCATCCTGAAAATTAAAATAAGAAGTGGCAGGCTAATTATGAAGATATACAATCTACTGGAGGTGGGAGTGGGTAGGTGGACTCAGGTCTAACCTTCCCTCAAACAGCTGGGAAGGTAACTGACCTTGAAATCAGTGACAAGGTATAACCTGATGCCTAAGACACTTGCCAGTGTATGATAATCACCTGCAAGTTACAAAAGGATGATGGATGCATGCATTTATTACAGCTCCTAATCAAGAGGACCAGTTGGCACCTGGTCTTGTGGAGTGTTTGTGTGTTTGCACACTGAAACGTTGTTCGTGAACTGATGCAAAAAGTTTTTGAAAAATCTGTTTGTGAACCAATTTGTTCATGGTTTGTGAACCAATTAGTTCTTAAACAGGAATGTTTAGGTGTCAAATGTTTCTTATTACTTGTGTTTGTGTGTTACGTGTTAATTTGCAAAATAAATATATACTTCATGGATTTGAATTTAGTTGTACAGAGGAGGAGTGTCTGTGTCTGTGTAGATGTTAGGATGACTGCATGTGCTAACCTGGGGGACTGGGTGTGTGTGTAGTAGTGTGTGGACAGCTGTTTGCTTTCCTCGATGTTGCAGTGAGTGGGCAGACATCAAGGTGGTGATGTCACTGTCTCTGTTAGCATGAAAATGGGAGGGTCAAGTCAGTCAACAGGTCTTGCTGACTGATTCAGACTAGAAACGTAAAGAAAATACATATTTCAAGGGAACGCGTTTAGTACACTATCTTTTTACAACTCCCTGTTGACTCAGCACTAACAACCTGATTACTGAGTTCATTCCAGTATATCCCAGTCATCCACCACTCTGTTTGACAACCAATTCCTTCCTGTCTCATTCTTATATCTAACTTTGATCAAATATGAACCCATTACTTCTTATCCTATCCTGATTACTGATCATGGAAGACTGGCTAATGTTACCCTTGTTGTAACCTTTCAATGCAGGGAATACTACTACACTACTACTACTACTACTACTACTACTACTACTACTACTACTACTACTACTGCTACTGCTACAGTGAATGCTTGAGTAGAGAGTGGCTGAGGTAGAGAAAAGAGGCAGGTAAGAGTCATTAGTGTGTGTGAAAGAGAGAAACATCGCACTCCTACACACTGTGGTTTTGGTAGTAAGTATTATAATATGAGTGAGAGAGAAAGAAGACACTCCCAAGTATCATAATCTGGGGAAGGAAGGGAAGGAGAGAGGGAGAGAACCTTAGTCAGTGTGAGGGAGGGAGACATTCCCATAGGCACTGTAGTGTTGCCAGTAAACATTGTAATTTCAGAGAGGCAAGCACCACACTCATTACCATTGCTGTGTGTGTGTGGGGGGGAGGGAAGGGAAAATGCCTCCCTTATTGGCAGCGTAATCCTTGTTAAGGAGGGAATATGTATCATACACTCATACACATACACACTATCTCTTCCTCCCATTTTATCTCTACTTATCATATCCTCTCTCACACACACACACACACACACACACACACACACACACACACACACACACACACACACACACACACACACACACACACACACACACACACATTACTCTTTGAATGATCTCTGTGTCCCTTCCTCCCTCTCACTCACTCATTCAGTCACTCACACACACAAATGGCTATTTGAAGGCTTTCTTTCTCCACATTTCTCACTCCCTCACACACACACACACACACACACACACACACACACACACACACACACACACACACACACACACACACACAGTCTGAAATAAGTGAGCAAATGGATCAGCATGTGTCAGCAAAGACCAGGCTGCCCAGAGGCTTGTGTGTCTCCTGTTGGCAAAGAAATGGCTGTTTTTGAAGGCTTTCTATCTTTGCTTTTCTCTCTCACTCAGTGATTCACACATACATAGTCTGAAGTGTATAGATGTATTGCTGTTTGTAGCATGGTGAGGCTGGGCTGCTCTGAGGCTTGTGAGTATTTACCTCATTATGCTTTATTGGAAAAGAGCTATGTTCATGCTGTCCCATCTCCATATCTTTTAATATCCAAGTTAGCCTTGAATCCATGTATACTTTCTTCATTTACTATATCCTCATCCAGACTGTTCCATACATCAATACTTCCATGAGGGAAACTATACATTTTGATGTCTCTTCTAAAAGCACTCTTCTTCAGCCTCTTTCCATGTCCTCAAGTATCATGTGTATCCTAAACCATTGGGTCATTCTGGTCCACTTTCTTCACTCCCTTATATGCTTCATATATTCTTTCCTTTCTTTCAATATTGGTAGATGTAACCTTTCCAATCTCTCTTCATATGTGAAGTCCCTTCCTGTGTGTGTGTGTGTGTGTGTGTGTGTGTGTGTGTGTGTGTGTGTGTGTGTGTGTGTGTGTGTGTGTGTGTGTGTGTGTGTGTGTGTGTGTGCGTATGTGTGTGTGTGTGTGTGTGTGTGTGTGTGTGTGTGTGTGTGTGTGTGTGTGTGTGTGTGTGTGTGCGTATGTGTGTGTGTGTGTGTGTGTGTGTGTGTGTGTGTGTGTGTGTGTGTGTGTGTGTGTGTGTGAGAGGCATCAGCATGAAGGACTATTGATACTGGAATACTGCTCATCTTAATTTCTGGAATTTGGGATATATTGCAGATCTAAGGCTGGTGGAGGCTGTTCAGGGACAATGGACAAAGAACATGTAAAACAAAGAACACATGGATTACTTCCAAAGACTGAAAGCTTCAGATTTATACCCGGTTCACGGTTGACTGTTGCGCCACTTAAACATTTTCTTTTAGAATGTCAAGTTTATGAAAATATAAGAAATAAATTTAATTTCCAATCAATTTATCAAAACAAAGAAGAAATAACAGCAGAAACATTACTTTCAGTGATCAAAGAATCAAACATATAAAAGAGAAAAAAGGATACATCAAAACTATCTGGAAAATGAGATACAAATCAGCACAGAAATTGCAACATGACTTGAGAAACCAGCTAGTGGGAGCCGATGCCAAGGCTTATCCCACACCTACTACTGAACTCAACTGTCACATGATAAAGTATTGGCAAGTTCTTCATGGTCATTGCACTATTGCTCCTAAACATATGTTCTTTAACCCAACACTAGATACCACAAGAGGTCATCAGTACAAGAATGTTCAAGTGAGAATGGTTCTTCAATATCAGAAGAATTACACTTTGGAACTCTTCCCCAAAATAGTATTTGTTTCAAGGTATTCCTCTTTCTTCATCTTGGTGATCATCTTTATATTTTATATATTTATTTATTTTTTATTGTTATTATTGTAATTTTTATTTATTTATTTATTTGTTTATTTATTTATTTATTTATTTATTTATTTCATATTTTTATTATTATTATTATTATTATTATTATTATTATTATTATTATTATTTTCATTTTTATTTATTTATTTATTTTTTTTTTTTTTTGCTGCACATGATGCACTATCCTGTTAATTGTGAAAGATTAGTAAATAACATAAAATCAGAATTGCAATCAAACCTTTATTCCATTTTGCAGTGGTTATTCTCTTATCATACATTATCACATATTAATATTATAAACAACTACATAAAACATGAAAAAGTACTTAGCTAATATAAATGAGATGAGGTATAATACTAACAAAACAACACAATAATGGACGGGGTGGCGCGTAAGCAGAGTGCTGCTTTCTCTGATTGGTTGATTGATTGATTGATACATTTATTGTTGCATTAATAATGAAATACAACAGAGGAGGAGGACAGACCTTGCCACCCACCCCCTGGGCAAAGAGTTAAGGGTAAAGTATCAAAAATATAAAAATATAGTATACATTACAAGAATATAAGTAAATAAATAAATACAGATATTGCACACCTTATTGCATAAATATCCTACGGTATGGGAGCAAACGTAGGATTTTCCTTGAGTATTTCCCTGAGAGTGGCTGAGTCTAAGAAATGGTCAATGAGGGTATACAAGTCATGTTGACCTTGCAGCCTAAATGTAGCAATGAGAGGACATTCCGTGACATAATGAAGCAGAGCGCGTCCCCTTGGTGCAGCACACAGCACACAACGCACAGCACTCACCAGGAGAAGCACTGACTTCCCAAAAGTATTTATAGCCTAATCTGAGCCTCATTGCCACCCTGTCATGTGATGCAGTGTGTCTCCCATAGGTGTAAGCACAGCTCTGGGAGGCACGCACATAGTGAAGAAGCCTACTGCCACTGCCCCTATGGCAACAAAGCTCCAACTGATCACTAATGCTACTATGTACTGGCAACAAAGCTCCAACTGATCACTAATGCTACTATGTACTGGCAACAAAGCTCCAACTGATCACTAATGCTACTATGTACAAAGTCCTTCATGCTGCTCTTAACATAGCCCAGAGTGTACTCAGTGCCAGGGTCCACTGTGTTATCCTGAAAGGCACATTGAGCAAGACAGTCTGCCTTTTCATTAAGCAGGATGAGGGTATCCAGGTGAAGTGGACCATGGCACCAGCACCTTCTAGGGTGTGGATGAGATCAAGACATTTATTAACTAGATCACAGTCCATGGGGGAGGTAGATTGGAGAGCATACAGTGCAGCCTGACTGTCAACAAAGAAGTATACATCCATACAGAGAGGCGCCACAATATGGAGTGTGGTGATTGGCAGAAATGCAGTCGCGGATGAGCGGCCCACATCCGGACCTGCTGCCATTGACTGAACCATCACAATAAACATGAATAGCCTGAATGTGGGGGTACTTGGATAATTTAGTCATGAACATGTCTTGCAGCACATGAGGGGGCCAGTCCCTCTTAGGGTGATGCAGTGAGTGAATATCAACAGTGACATGGTGAGGGTTCCAAACGGGTTGGAGCGGTGACATAACAACGTTAATACAGGCCTCGGCTATACCTACACTTGTAACAACTCCCAAGATCTTCCTGAGGTATGGAGTTGTAGGAGTCCGAGGATCACGATAACGGGGGGGTGGGCGTGTCAGTGATCCCTTCAGAGAGTCGGAGCCCGTGCATAGCATCCGACCAACAGTACGACAAGTAATTTCCTATATCCTACACATAATACTCGGCAGGTGCAGTTCAGCTCTGAGGACTGCAATCTGACCAGTCCTTATGCATCCCAAAATTATTCTCATGGCTTCATTCTGATCAAGTTCCAGGGGACGGAGCTGGGTGGCACTAAACTGTATTAAAAAAGGGGCTGTGTAATCAATGAGGGACTGTACAACAGATATATAGAACATCCTTAGGACTGGAATGCCAGCCCCCAGGCCCCTGTTTGCTAGTAGCCGAAGTGGCACTAGCCGTGGCAGACAGAGGTCTCGAACATAGTGTACAGCGTGGAGTGACTTCCTGAAACTCAGCTGTACACCCAAGTACTTGTGTGTATGAACTCTAGGGATGGGAACATTATTTACAGTGGGCGGTCGAGAGACCTTCCTTTTGGCTTGAAATTTGGTTTTACATTCATTAATTACAAGTCCCATTTGAACACACAATGCTGCTAGTTGTGACAGAGCTGACTGGAGAGTCCTGGGTGTGGGGCATTGGAGGAGTATGTCGTCAGCATAGATGAGGACCTGGGTGCCTTGCGGGAAGGAACAACGCGCAATTTCGTCCATTAAAACGTTGAAAAGCATTGGACTAAGGACTCCACCTTGTGGTGTTCCAAGCTCAAAGACTTCCTCAGAGGAGACTGCACCTTGAAACCAAACCTGTGCTGTTCTATTGTAAAAATAGTCCCTGATCCATCCTAATAATCTATCTTTGACACCTTTGAGAATGAGTTCCTCCATAATAACATCTTTGTTGGCCCTGTCGAAGGCACCCTCGAGATCAACGAAAGCTCTGCAGGTAGCATCCTTATTTATCAGGCACTCAACAAAACAATGACCTGTGGAATGACCTTTTAGGAAGCCATGTACATTGCCAGAGAGTACATGGCCCACCTTATATATAAGCCTGTTCAATATTACCCATTCTATCACCTTACACAGACAGCTCTGTTATTGATATATAGTCCGAGTTGGCCACCTCTCTTCCTGCTGCTGTAAAAATGGTCTATGCCTAGTAAATGGAGTCATTATTAAAAGGATGGGAATTTTGTATCACTTTCTTGAATATGTAAGGGAAAGAGATGATTTGGGCCCAAAGCAAAAAATCATGAAATAGCCATAAACTTAATATGTCTTTACTTATTAATAGCTTTCGTAATTTTTAATGGCTAAAAAAGAAAATTTCCAAGTTTTAAAGGGGAGATTTAATATATAGGCAAAAACAGTACCCATTGCAAGACGGTTATATGAACTGGCAGCCATTGTTGATGTTTGCATTGCTTGCTGGGGCCAGGAGAATTCCACGATTACAGCTCAAATAGAAGATAATTACTGTCCCTGAGTATGTGTGAAGTGAGAGATGAAGTATACCTTACAGGCTAGTGGAGAATTATAAAAGAAACATGCCTTGGATATGAGAAAAGTCCAGTTATAGAGGTTCCCTCAGAGTCTTCGTCAATTCCAGAATGTTTAATTATATTTTATTTATTGTATTGTTGGAGGCGACTTGAAGGGCGCGGCGTAGTAGTGGAGTGACAGGCAAGGGCATTTAAAAACTACAGTACAGACGTATATTTCACCACCAGAGGACAGGACACAGTTACCTTAAGCCTCGGAAGTTCCCACAGAACACCCTAAGCTTGATATAGCTGTCACAACGAAAAGGAAAGAAACATAAGTGTGAATGAGAATACATAATACCATTCAGTAACGACTCCCAGCACCACCCCACAACGCTCAGACCAACACCACCCACACGCCACCACACCCACCTCCCTGCTGCCGTGACGCATTATTTAGGGCCTTGCTAAGAATCATCTTCCCCAAGTGGTTTAGTAATTCTAGATGCAAGGAAAGAAAAGGCAGAAAGATGATTATTGTTATTTTTTATCTCTATTTTCTTTGCAGGAGTGAGTGAGGCAGGATGAGTCTGATGGATGCTTAGGCTGAGAGTCACGCCGCAGGGTCAGTGAGGGGTACGGCCGGCAGTATGGTGACTTTTACGGCGGCGGCAGGTACGGCTAAGGTGGTCATGTAAAAAAATAAAATAACCAGCAGAGGAAAGTAGAATAATTGCTTAAAAACTCAATAAATATGATGAAAAGTAATGAGAGTTTTGGGAATATGGTGGTAATCCTTGCCTAATAATTTCCAGACACTGACTGCTTGTTTCTGGGCAGAGTGTGATGCCTTATCAAGTTGTTACCTACAGAATGAAGGGACCGCCACTGAGACTAATGAACGGAATTAATCTTAATGCAAACATCAAAAACACTAGTGCTATTTCAACATTATCCAAAAAAAAAAAAAAAATCAAATAAACAGCAAGAAAAGAAAAGGCTTAAAATCAACAAAATAAGACAAAAAAGTAAAGAAGATTCATAAAAGAACAGGAGACAATTTCTGTATGTTCAATGATTCAAAACTTCCCAAACCTATTTATTTATTTGTTATTATTATTATTATTATTATTATTATTATTATTATTATTATTATTATTATTATTATCATTATTATTATTATTATTATTATTATTATCATTACTATTGTTGTTGTTATTATTATTATTATTATTATTATTATTATTATTATTATTATTATTATTATTATTATTATTATGTCATTAAAAACTTCCTCCTCTTCAGGTCATCACAGGAGTACTCATGTGACAGAAGCAGCAGTGGGGGGCGGTCACAGGGGAGAGGGCTGATGTCGAAGCCATGGGAGGGGGAGATGGTGCCTGGGAGTGGCAGGGTGGCTGGCCAGGCGCCGCAGGGGACGGCCACTGCTCCGGACATCATGGCATATGGATAACCTGGAGTCTGAACTGCCACTTAATATTCTCAACGCTGTGCTGACTAATGTAAGTCTGGAGAGGGGGTGGGGGGTGGTGGGTGGCTTAGAGTGTGTTATGTAAGTGTGTGTGTGTGTGGGGGGTGGTCATTGTTAGGGTGTTGAGCAGTGTGGGTGTGGAGGTGGTGGTGTGTTGGGTGTTGGTGCCTTGGAGTGTGTTGCATAAAGGTTGGGGGTTAAGCTTGGTCTTTGTAGGTGATGTTATGGTAATTGTGGGTCTGTTTGATGATCTTATTTAAGTATCAAGGTATATTTTTTTTTATTCATTGATATTCTGTCTATTTCTTTATTTATTTATATATTTTTATTTCTTTATTTATTTATTTATTCTTTTTAATTTTCACAACTTTAAGGAAGAATTAAATGTTTTGGTTTTTCTCAACAAACAGGAGGAGGCAGTAGACACCTGCCGAAACGATAATTACTCCCAGTGAGGTCTAAAGCACTGTTCAGGGGGTGCTGTGAACTTATCATTAAACCCAGCTGTGACCTCACTGAATGTTTCCCTTTGTGTCTCACAACACAAGGGGGTAGTCACAGCCTGCCCTCTAAAGACAACTCTCTTCCTCCACACAAAACTACAAGCATCTAATAACACACACACCCTTCACTCAAAAAATTTTAAAATCATGGCAACTCCTACACCAGCCTCGGAGTCCCCATCTGGGGAGGGGACCATAAATGTCCCCAGGTCGGACTGCCTTTCCGTCGACGACCGTAAGTGTCTTGACACCCCCCTCAACTTTTTCTTCATTAACTTCTGCAACATTCGCGGTCTAAGATCTAATTTTCAATCTGTAGAACACCACCTCTCCTCTTCTAAACCTCATCTTCTTTTCCTCACTGAAACTCAGGTGTCTGAGGCAACTGACAGTAGCCCCTTTTCTGTTCCCTCCTACTTTCTCTATCCTCATTTTCGATCCAAAGCTGGATGCTGCGTTTATGTGCGCAATGACTTAACCTGCTCTCGTGCCCACGCTCTTGAATCTTCCGAGTTTTCCACCATCTGGCTTCGACTACAGAGTCATTCTCATACTAAATTTATCTGTGCTGTATACCTCTCTCCTAACTCCTCTGACTATAAGAAATTCTTTGACTACTTAACTTCCAAAGTGGAGCACATTCTGACCCTCTTCCCTTTTGCAGAGATCTCCATTCTTGGAGACTTCAATGTTCACCACCAGCTTTGGCTTTCCTCTCCCTTCACTGACCATCCTGGTGAACTAGCCTACAACTTTGCTATCCTCCATGACCTAGAGCAATTGGTGCAACACCCTACTCGTATTCCTGACCGTCTTGGAGATACGCCCAACATTCTTGACCTTTTCCTGACCTCTAATCCTTCTGCTTATGCTGTCACCCTTTCTTCTCCGTTGGGCTCCTCCGATCACAATCTCATATCTTTATCTTGTCCTATCACTCCAATCCCTCCTCAGGATCCCCCTAAGCGAAGGTGCCTCTGGCGTTTTGCCTCTGCTAGTTGGGGGGACCTGAGGCGGTATTTTGCTGATTTTCCTTGGAATGACTACTGCTTCCGTGTCAGAGACCCGTCTTTGTGTGCTGAGCGCATAACAGAGGTGATAGTGTCTGGCATGGAGGCGTACATTCCTCACTCTTTTTCTCGTCCTAAACCTTCTAAACCTTGGTTTAACACAGCTTGTTCTCATGCTATACATGATAGAGAGGTGGCCCACAAAAGGTACTTAAGCCTTCCTTCACCAGAATCTCATGCACTTTATATTTCTGCCCGGAACCATGCCAAGTCTGTTCTCCAACTAGCCAAAAACTCCTTCATTAACAGAAAATGTCAAAACCTTTCAAGATCTAACTCCCCTCGTGATTTCTGGCATCTAGCCAAAAATATCTCCAATAACTTTGCTTCTTCTTCTTTCCCTCCTCTACTTCAACCAGATGGCACCACTGCTATCACATCTATTTCTAAAGCTGAACTCTTTGCTCAAACCTTTGCTAAAAACTCTACCTTGGACGATTCTGGGCTTGTTCCTCCCTCTCCTCCACCCTCTGACTACTTCATGCCTCGAATTAAAATTCTTCGTAATGATGTTTTCCATGCCCTCGCTGGCCTAAACCCTCAGAAGGCTTATGGACCTGATGGGGTCCCTCCTATTGTTCTCCGAAACTGTGCCTCCGTGCTTGCACCTTGCCTAGTCAAACTCTTTCAGCTCTGTCTGTCAACATCTACCTTTCCTTCTTGCTGGAAGTTTGCCTACATTCAACCTGTTCCTAAAAAGGGTGACCGCTCTAATCCCTCAAACTACCGTCCTATTGCTTTAATTTCCTGCTTATCTAAAGTTTTTGAATCTATCCTCAACAGGAAGATTCTTAAACATCTATCACTTCACAACCTTCTATCTGATCGCCAGTATGGGTTCCGTCAAGGACGCTCCACTGGTGATCTTCTGGCTTTCCTTACTGAGTCTTGGTCATCCTCTTTTAGAGACTTTGGTGAAACTTTTGCTGTTGCCTTGGACATATCAAAAGCCTTTGATAGAGTCTGGCACAAAGCTTTGATTTCCAAACTACCCTCCTACGGTTTCTATCCTTCTCTCTGTAACTTCATCTCAAGTTTCCTTTCTGACCGTTCTATTGCTGCTGTGGTAGACGGTCACTGTTCTTCTCCCAAATCTATTAACTGTGGTGTTCCTCAGGGTTCTGTCCTGTCACCCACTCTCTTCTTATTATTCATTAATGATCTTCTAAACCAAACTTCTTGTCCTATCCACTCCTATGCTGATGATACCACCCTGCACTTTTCCACGTCTTTTCATAGACGTCCAACCCTTCAGGAGGTAAACATATCACGCAGGGAAGCCACAGAACGCCTGACTTCTGATCTTTCTAAAATTTCTGATTGGGGCAGAGCAAACTTGGTATTGTTCAATACCTCAAAAACTCAATTCCTCCATCTATCAACTCGACACAATCTTCCAGACAACTATCCCCTCTTCTTCAATGACACTCAACTGTCCCCCTCTTCTACACTGAACATCCTCGGTCTGTCCTTTACTTATAATCTGAACTGGAAACTTCACATCTCATCTCTAGCTAAAACGGCTTCTATGAAGTTAGGTGTTCTGAGACGTCTCCGCCAGTTTTTCTCACCCCCCCAGCTGCTAACTCTGTACAAGGGCCTTATCCGTCCATGTATGGAGTATGCTTCACATGTCTGGGGGGGTTCCACTCATACTGCTGTTCTAGACAGGGTGGAATCAAAAGCTTTTCGTCTCATCAACTCCTCTCCTCTAACTGACTGTCTTCAGCCTCTCTCTCACCGCCGCAATGTTGCATCTCTTGCTGTCTTCTACCGCTATTTTCATGCTAACTGCTCTTCTGATCTTGCTAACTGCATGCCTCCCCTCCTTCCGCGGCCTCGCTGCACAAGACTTTCTTCTTTCTCTCACTCCTATTCTGTCCACCTCTCTAACGCAAGAGTTAACCAGTATTCTCAATCATTCATCCCTTTCTCTGGTAAACTCTGGAACTCCTTGCCTGCTTCTGTATTTCCACCTTCCTATGACTTGAATTCCTTCAAGAGGGAGGTTTCAAGACACTTATCCACCAATTTTTGACCACTGCTTTGACCCTTTTAGGGACTGGCATTTCAGTGGGCATTTTTTTTATTAGATTTTTGTTGCCCTTGGCCAGTATCCTTCCTACATAAAAAAAAAAAAAAAAAAAAAAACAATGAGCCAAAATGAAAATAGCATTGCATCACGATATATCCTGTTCATTATTATTCAAACCATATCTTTGCATCAGCCTAAATGTTTCTGGTTTCCTTTCCTCTTCTGCATCTGTTTCCTTCTTTCCCTCTCCTCTCAGCTAACAAAGGTCATCTTGCATAGGCTGGGTCAGGTTCCTTGGGTGTGTGGGTTGTAACTCTGTCTCCTCACAGAAAGAAGAGGCACAGTGGGCAAGACTGGGAAGGCAGACAGAAGAGGAGGATGGACTGGGTGAGTAACAGCAGTACTAGTAGAAGTAGTAGTAGTGATAGTTTGATCATAGTACAGATAGCAGTAAAATATCTAGTTGTGTTATTAGTAGTAGTAGTAGTAATAGTAGAAGTAATACCAGTAGTAAAGGTAGCTTGGTCAAAGTAGTAATGGTAATAATAGTGACAGCAGGATGTTATTTAACTGTATAAAAGAAAGATTAAATCCATATATAAAACTTAATGGCAGGACCAGTAGCAGCAGCAGCAGTAGTAGTATTAGGAACTATAACAATTCACTATATAAAACAAAAAGCACCAAAGTAATATAACATCAACAACAACAGCAACAGTAGCAGTAGTAGTAGTAGTAGTAATAGTAGCAGCAGTAGTAGTAGCAGTAACAACACTAACTCCAACACTTTACCAACAGGACGGCCAGTACTATGGGTCTGGCTGTGGCATCCTACCCACCCCCCAGATGCCCCCACGCTAACTGCCCTGGCGCAACCCTAACATTGGCCCTGCACACTCCTGGGGTGTGGTTGGGGGCTTTGTACTGGGGCGGCCAGGGCGGGGGCAGGGTGGAGCGACAGGGCCGGGGTACAAGATGAAGAAAACGTTGCCGGCTAAGAAGAAAATAGGAGCTAAGGAGGTTAAGACAAGTGGTGGTGGTGGTGGTGGTGCTGATGGTGGTATGAAACCAAGAATAAGACTGCATCATCAGTCTGATGATATTTGGAATATCAATTATTTAACTTCTGCAACACCTGAGGACAAGACAGGAGCCAGGTAGGAGGGTCATAGGATGCCAGTTGGATGTGGTGAAGGATGTTTTTTGTCTGGGAAGGATAATGAGGAAGTGAAATTGAGTTGCTGATTTGTAGATAAAATGATAAAAGATGAATAAGTGAAATGAAAAAAAAAATGTGTTTTGGAATATATAGAACAGTGGGGCTTAGTGTGTGTGTGTGTGTGTGTGTGTGTGTGTGTGTGTGTGTGTGTGTGCTGGGGGATGTATCTTTGTTAATTAGAAAGAATATAAGAGATGAATATAATGGTGGGATATATAGCAATTTTTTTTAGTTCAGAAGAAATAAGTTTGGTTTGAGTTTATATATGAATGGGAAAAGGCTAAAAGAGAGAGAGAGAGAGATTTATAATGAACTGAAATGTAAAGCAGTACAAAGCTGTAAAAGAAAGGGATTGATGTTTAGTTTAGATTAATTTGCGTAAAGTAGAGTAAAAAAAAAAAATGATGTGTTTTGAGTTGATGTATCAGTGTAACCTAGAAAATGGAGGAGAAATTATTGTTTCTTTAAATTTTATGTCATTGTAAACTAGAAAATATAAATAGTTTTTTTTCATTCTATAGATCGTTATAAAATTGAAAAATAATATAGCAGTGGTGTTTATATATATATATATATATATATATATATATATATATATATATATATATATATATATATATATATATATATATATATATATATATATATATATATTATGCCATTGTAAACTAAAATAAATATAGAAGTAATGTGTTAGATTTTTTGGTTTGGTACATTAATTTCACGGTTAATCAGTTTATACTTCCTGTTGTCATCCTTGTCCTGTTCAGGGTGTGAGTGGGCCAAGACCTGCTACAACTCTTCTGCTTGTATGGCAAAAGAAAGTGGCAGTTTTTACTCTTGATTTCCACCCCGAGATATTAGTCGCTGTATTTGTTGAGGATTTCCACCCCAAAAGTTAAAAATATTAGTCGCTGTATTTGTTGAGGTTCATATGTGTGTGTGTGTGTGTGTGTGTGTGTGTGCGTGTGTGTGTGTGTGTGCGTGTGTGTGTGTGTGTGTGTGTGTGCGTGTGTGTGTGTGTGTGTGTGTGTGTGTGTGTGTGTGTGTGTGTGTGTGTGTGTGTGTGTGTGTGTGTGTGTGTGTGAGAGGGATTTGTACTTCATTCAAGCATCTTTTATTTTCACTACTGTTGATATCTTGTTCACTACTGGAAGATTAGTACTAAGATGTGATTCTTGTTATTTTTAAGGATATTATTGCAATGGTTTTTGTATGATTGCATCTCATTCCTGTTGTACTTGAGAGAGAGAGAGAGAGAGAGAGAGAGAAAGAGAGAGAGAGAGAGAGAGAGAGAGAGAGAGAGAACAGGCCCCATTGCTCAGACTAATGATAATAAAAAAACTCGACCATTCCAAAAAGTACAGATATATTAGTTTTGTGAGTAGAATTTGCCAGAAAGGAAATTTGAAATACATGAGTGTGTGGGAGAGGCAAAGGATATGTAGGGCGGCAGATTAGTCAGTGGCGGCTCGTCAATAGGGACTGCGAGACTGCAGCCCCCCCAGTTGATTTCTAGGATTCATGAAAATAATGTTAATTTATTTATGTTTGACTATCATGCACATGAAAACACCAGTTCTCATATGAAAAAAAAAAATACTGCAAAACAGTGAGGAAGTACGGAAATTATTTACTATTTAATGATACCAAAGCGGGGAGAAATGGGGAGAGGCTTCCCGGGCATAATGATGAGTGTGGACTGCTACCAGCGCAGTCTTGTCTCGGTTGTTGTGGCTAGGTGAGTGTTCTTGCGTCGGTCTTATTTTCGATCGTGTTTTTCAATTTGTCAGGGATGGAGAGGCTAAATGCACATGCCATGATTTCAATAGAGAAGATTCCTATGAATAATATGCCAGGTTTAAATGAAAAAGTTATTGGTCTGTTTGCACAAAACAGAAACAGGAGAATGGACTTCCTTTTCAAATAGCCTAAGCTAGCACTAAGGAAGTCAAACATTTACTGTTAGGATAAGACCTAAAGAATTAAATAATTAGCTGTTTATCTTTATAATCTATCAATCAATGGTATGTTAAACAATAACAATAAAAGCATTTAAGATTTTATTTGTCTGAATGTGAGAGCCCCCCCATCAGTAACAGTCACGAGCCGCCACTGAGATTAGTGTGTGAAGGATGTGTAGGAGAGGCTTAGGATATCCTGTACACTGTGTGAGGATGGTTAAGGATGATTTGGAAGGAAGGTAGTGTGTGAAGGATGCATTAGGTAGGATGTGTAGGAGTGGGTACAATGTGTTAAGAATGATATGTATGTTACAGGAGATAAGGATGTGTATTTTCACCACCAGTATGTGTACAGATTGGTGTTAACACAGTAGGAAGCTTTGATTAAGCTGGACCATCATTCCATGTGTGCTTAAGAAATGTATGCAAACTGACTGGAAACTCTCTCTCCTTCAATGTTCATTAGTGTATTTATCAGCTTTTGGGATCAGGATGTCACTGTTTATTTATTTATTTATTTTTTATTGTTATTTTGTTTGTCTTATTTTTTTTTTCTTTGTGTTGGACAGTTTACGAGTCAGTTCCAGTTTTTGTGACAGTGGATGTGGTTTCTTTCTGTGATGCTTGTCCTTGCCATGCCTTCCTTCCCAGTGACTACCATGTGTAGGCCTGATGGCTCCTTGCAGCTTCCCTTTTGTCCGTCCTTATGTTACTCCACACTCGGCATCTCCATGTGTTGACTGTTTTTCTTTTTTTGTGTCTTCCTCCACATATAAATAACACATACATTCACACACACACACTTCAGGTATTCTCAGATATTCAGCATTCATTCTTATCTTGCCTTTCTTCACACACTCATAGCATCTCCAGGTCTTCACACTCAGCATTCCCCCTCATCTTTCACTCCACACAGTATCCTTCACTCCACACAGCCTGCCCCCTCATCCTTCAGGCAGCCTCTTCCCTCATCTTTCACTCAGCTTCCCTCCTCATCTCTCAGTCCACACAGCCTGTCCCCTCATCCTTCACTCCACACAGCCTGCCTCCTTATCCCTCAGTCAGCCTCTTCCCTCATCTTTCACTCAGTTTCCCTCCTCATCTCTCACTCCATACAGCATCCCTCATCTCTAACACCATCCAAGCCTTACACATCCACACCTACATCTACATCTCACACCTGCAGCATCCCTGGAATCACATCAGTGCCCCCAGGTGACAAGTGAGCTCTGTTTTGAGAGATTAAATGACTTTTCTAATTCTATCCTCCATTCTGTTTTTCGTCACCACCACCATCACCACTACCACCAATATTTATGACCTAAATATGCTAATTATACTGTTTGTCATGCGCATTTTTAATTGTGGAGTAGGGAAATTGAAGAATAATTGATTTCATATTAAGAGCTAAAGTAAGAATGTAAGAAAATAAGGGCTGGTGCAAGAAAATAATAGGCCTACGCGCGGTGGTCCATATTTCAAACATGCCTGCGTATTTCCACCTATCATCCCTGTCCATAAATTCGTATAATCTCTTAAAACTACCTAATGACTCAGCGCTAACAACCTGGTTCGTTTGTCTCTACCGTGTGGATGAATATTTTCCTTAACTACCTCGTTGTATTAAACTGCTTGTAATGGTTGACGTATTCTAGTCTGCAGCCTTCATTTGTATCTTGTTTGTATTCTTGTGTTCTTAAGCACTTCATCTCAAAATAATGGCAAAGATAGTTAGTCTTTGCCATGCGGATAAAATATTTCCTCTACCTCGTTAAATGAATCTGCTTGTAATTGTTGATGTATTCTGGTTTGTGTTCTCCATTTGTATCTTGTTCGTATTGTTAAGCTCTTTGTTCTTTCACCAGGACTGTTAACAAATGCCACAGAGGTGATTGGTCAGGTTCTCATGGGTGTTCTCATTAATGACGCAGGATCCTCACCAAACCATCACTGAGTCATGATAGTGCCATTATCACTTCGTTGACTTTCACTACAGGGTGTAAAACTATCACCCAAGGAAACACACTTGTAAATCCTTAACAGTTTGTACTATACCCTGCTAAAACATTCGTAAAAGCACGATAACTTCCAGTAAATCAAAGGAAATTGTCACTAAACCATGAAAATACCCTTGGAAAACTCAAGTCACCTCTAATTATAATTTCAATCACTAAAGCCACGAAAACATCCTTGGAAAACCAAATAACTTTAGCTTGGGTTCGGTAAAAGTACTGGAGGTATTTTCTTTTCTTCCCTTTTGTTGCCTCAGCCCGGTGTCCCTCTGATGTGAAAAAAAAACAAAAAAAAAAACAAGGCATTGAAACGTTCGAGATAGCGAGAAAGTTCCGAAGCTTCAGCAGATGTGAACTAACGCCTGACTCTAGCCGCGTCGCCTTCTCTACCTCCGTCCGCCGCCCAGGTAACGTCAGTGTTGTTTTGTGATTATTCTGTTTGCTAGTGGATGATGGTGTGTTCTTGGTGGCGGTGGTTGTGTTGTGTTGCGGTGGGCTTGATGTATCTGCAAGAGCTGGGTGGGGGCGAGGGAAGGTGAAAATGAAAGTATAATGAATTCGGCTTTATTGGTACTCCGTGTTGGCTGTTACTGTCCCTCATTTGTCACGTTCACAGTCGACAGGTGCGTGACAATCTCCTATCGTCATACTGTAACGCTCTGCTGGTTCAGGTCATGTCAGGTCCCTCCAGGGTTGAGGTGGCAGCAGCGGGGACAGGAACACCCAACACTGAGTACGTACTCGGTCTTGATAAGCACTTTCACTACACGTTTTTTTTCAGTTCAGGAACGTCAGTCTTGAATTAACAAAAATTTTACCCCATGTTAGGTTGCATTTTTGATTTTTGAGAAAAAACAAGTCTTGCACATTTTGACCGAAAGTGAAATTTGACAAATTTGTTCCCAAGATTATTTCAGGATATTACCAAGGTTTTAAAAAGGTAAATCATCAAGACCGACACCTATCCCATCAAGTCCGACGGACCAGTCTTGAAGTACCCGCACTTGAATTTTGTCATTTTGCTACTTAAGGAAGAGGAAAAAGAAGAGGAGGAGGAAGTTTAAGAAAATATGGAGAAGAAAAAGGCGAAAAATGGAAGATTTTCAATGACACTTTGCCTATAGAATGCTGTATTATAAGAAAAGGAATATTTTCAATGATATTTTGCCTATATAATACAGCTATCTTAGTAGTTTATGTACTTATCTCAGAAATTATCCGAGCGATTTCAATGAGATTCTGCATACATAGGGCAGTTATGTCACTGGTTCATTCGCCACATAGAAAAAAGTCGAGCGAGGCTCGATTATTGAAATTAAAACGAGGCATTAAAGGAAGATTTAGCCATCGGGGTGCGTGACCAAATCTGATGCCTTGTTTTTCACATAGAGGGTCTTCCAAGTGACCTTGCGGTTCCCTCTCACACTCATTAGGTTTTTGATCTCGGAGTACCTTCGCCAGTAGCTCTATTATAACTCCGTTCTTGATGGGAAGAGTCTTTTACTTTGCCTTCTTTAGGTGGGACTTTATATACTTATAGCGGCTGCGGATCTCTTCTTTTGAGTGACTCTGAAAATATGGATGTTTCAAAGCCAGCTGGCTCCGCAGCACTTCCCAGCGGAAAGTTTTTAAGCATGTCTTGGCTGATTGAGCTTTCTGCTCGGAGACAATCATGTCATAAAATTGATTAGGAGGCAAGGCATCCTCCTCCTCCTCCTCGCTCTCCTCGAGGAAGGAAATATCTGAAGGGTAAGTCACTGGCCGTGAGCTTACCGAGGACACGAAACTTTTCGTGGGTGAAGCTTGGTGAACTGCTTCCGTCCTGTTAACGAAAGACAGGGCAAGAGGTTAGTAAAATACAGGGCAAACGTATGAGATGTGAGACTTGCATAAATAATAGCAGCCACATTACTTACCTTATTGCAGGGGGTGGGAGAGGAGCCACGAAAGTTTCCTCCATCGCCTCAGACGAGTCGACTTCCAGAGACCTTTCTGGTGCAGCACCCTCATCCCGATTCCCTTCTTCCATCCTGTGGAAGAGAAGACAATAATTATTAAGATCCAGCATGTAAAGTGATCAAGGGTCATATCATAGATGACGGTAAGGTAAATACTTACTGTTCATCTGTTAATTCAGGCATTATTCCCTCCTCATCAGCAGCCATCTCTAACTCTCCGCTTCTTGGGAGAATGGGGTTATAGGGATTCCACTTCTGATGGGAATGGTAAATGAGTTAGTTCATTGATAAAGATCAGAGACGTGTGTATTCAATATTCAGAGACATATGCACTCAATATATCAGAGGGAAATAGGCAGTTACTTACTCCCTATACTCCTCAAGCTTGCTGGCAACATTTCGAGCTTGGTCTCGTGTCGTATATGGCGTAATACCGTCTGGCAGTCTCATAACTGTGACCTGCTAGTTGAGAATTCCTGCCTGAAAGCAGGATCTTTATTGATCTTCTAAGCAGAGGAGTAGATCTCCTCAGCATCCTTGTATTCACACTCCTGGAAACTACTCCCGCCTTCAGGCAGAGCTTCCGGAGAATGGAGGTGATATTTGGAATATGCATTTTCCCGCAGCAGTAGTTCCGACCTCTAGAAGTGCTGGAGGGGATAAATACTGGGCAAGAATCCAACTGACAAGTAGTTATTATAGGCCTTGCATACAGCATGTAGGCCTTAAGCGCCTTCTCCTCGACATTATTTAGTACAATGTCGGCGCCGCCATAACTCATTGTTTTGTGTACTTTTATTTTTTTGAAGGTCTTTTCTTCTGTATGAGACCGTTCATTACACTCTTGTACTGTGAACTCTGGAAATTCTTGAGCTCTTCTCAGAGATCGAACAAGAAAACTGGTTATGAGAGCGTCCTTCAGCTTAAAGCCTTCCAAACAACACGTTATTTCCTCTGTTTGCTTACACGAGCGACTAACTCAGTGCCAGTGTTGAGCAAGAGTTACGGGGGTTCTCCACCACTGTGTCACGCTGCGCCGCCTCCACATTTTTAGTCTGGCTCTGCATCAACACTTTGACGGCTTTTTGTTTTGCAAGTGTTAGGGTTCACCAAGGTCCATGTAGACTGGTCAACCAGCCGAGCTGGGGGGAGCAGGAGTGATGACGTCATCCACGCCACACCACCCCCCCGCCACTCGCAGTACTGACTTCAACTTGACCACCCTTAGAGTCTGTTATCTCTTCCCCTCCCCCTTTTTTTTAACAGCATTACATATTACCTAGATGCATTACTAATTGGATGAATAAATGGAATATTAAAGGGTCTATTGTAAGCACAAATATATTCATAATAATTATGGCAAACAGTAGTCATAATACAAAGAAAAATTAAGTTCATACCATTCATGATGTTAGCATAAATATTCAATATTTGTTATTAAATATAAACCACTTAATCGTAACCTAAACAACAAAGGCAAACAGGTAATATAGTCCTGGTGAAAAAATAAACTACATGTCATTCATGTGGTCAGTTTCATTAGCTTTCTGTTTTGACCTTTGGATGACTTATGTTTTTTTCTTATTTGTCTTAATGTTATTATTTAGATTCCTAATTCCAAAGTACACAGATATTTTGGCAAAAAATGATATGACATGATGAGGTACATCAAGTCCAACATTTTGTAATTCACGAACAAGCGTTTTGAAGCACTCTTTTCCTTCCTTGAGACTGTCACCGTGTATTACTTGAAATGTTTCTCTCATAGTTGTTAATTGGGAAAAGAAGGTGTCAGCAGGAGCATGCAATCCACCTGTGTTTACTTCATCAATCCATGTTTTAGCCATGGCAGTATGCCTACACTCACTTGCTTTGTGGCTTAAGTGAGGATATTTTGTGTTAATATTTTTAACAATATAACCACCAATGTATTTGAGAGATTCTTCTTCTATAACTACGTGGATTGCTTTCTGTGGATTAGAAACTGAGATTACACAGTCTCTTAGGTTTTCATCAATGTTATCATACTCATAATTTACATCAGGCCCAACATCCAGATCTTTGAAGCAGCGACTAATAATGTACAGTTCTGATGCCAACTCCCTCTCATCAAAACATGAAACTTCATTTTCCCTTTTCTCAAGTTTAGTTTTAGTTATCAAACAGTCAAAATTTGCTGCAGTTATATTTGGTTTCTGAGCAAGAAGTGTAACGTCTTTTCCTAGGAGTAAGTGTTTGAGGCGATATTTAAAAGTTACAGCATTTGGATGGTCGTATGTTCCTCGCATTTGCCGTATGTATCCAAATAAATGCTCCAGGCTGTCTTGATTTAGATTTCTAGTTAAAATATACTCAAGGTTGAAAGACTTTTGCAGCATTCTGTACAGTCCTGTTATTGACTGAGGTGATAGTATCACTCCCTTCTGAAATTTATAGAGGCCTTTTGACACTGGGTTTTTTAATCTCATTGATGTTATTACCTCAGTTATCCTGTTTAAAACACTAACCTGATGATCAAAATTCATTCTAAATGCATTAAGTGATTGTTTTTCACCAAACTTATGTGAGGAATTCAGCACATCAAACCATTCATCAACAAGACCTATGAAGTCACCAGTTTCCTTCCAACATCTACTCTTCAACAGACCCCTCTCTCTCTCTCCAAGATATTTCAGTGAACTAGAACATGACTTTGACATCAACTGAACTGCATACATAACCCGCTGTCGCTGTGGGTCCTCTATATTTACATGCATTTCATTTGATTTGTAAGCTAAACCATATTCAGTTTTACTTGCTGTCATCATTTCACGAATACAAGAATCATTCACAAAGCTTCCATCCTGTAAATAAAACCCTGAATCGAGAAAATTGTTCCTTATCAACTAAATCAAATGTGAACGTCTGCAAAGACAAAAATATCCCGATCAGGGGCAGTTGGGTTTTTAAAGGAATTTTTTTTTTTGCCACAGGATCAATGCCAAAATGTTTCCACATCTTCAGATTACTCGATCCCAAGTCATGAACAATTGCAACAGCAGGGTATCCTGCACACTCAACCTCTTTTATTAAACTTATAAAAATTTCGTGCATGTCAGATATATCATAACCATAATAAATTGGCTGCTTCCATTTTGCTACAAGTCCACTCAGCATCACAACCTGAAGTTTGTCATGAGGTTTGTAGAGTATATCCTTACCCTTATCATAACTCCATTCACTTGCGATGCTCATTTCATCTAGCGATATTACACATAATCTTCCTGTGGACTAACAAAATTTGATTTAGTTTTCATAAGTGACAAAACAGAACGCAGAATGCCAGGTTCACAATCAAAATTCGTGGCACGTTCATTTAATGTTGACTTACAAGGCAAAGGAATGCCCTTCTCAGTTCTCAGATATTCATAACATTTGGGGCTCATGTTTCTCAGAGTTAATGCCGTTGATATGTCTTCATCTGGCCAGTGTCTAACATATTTCTTACTTATGATGGCATCAATTTGTGTTTTGCTGAAAATGGGTTTTAAAATGTTTTCAATGATACAATGCACTTCACTTTCGTTTTCTGATGGATCAGATATGTTTTTTTTTTTTTTTTTTTTTTCAAAGCAGCATTGTTTTTTTTTTTTCAGATCTTTATTCTCATTTTCCAGCTGCTGAATTTTGTGAAGCAGCAGTTCACTGACATTGCTGCCACTCACATCACTTGTGCCCTCTTCTTTTTCATATTGATCACTTTCATTTATTACATTGGCAGGATGAGCCAACACATCTTGTAAGCTTGTTTCCCCACTAATTGTTGCCTTTGTAGATTTTTCAGTTGCGCTAGCTGGCAGTGCATCACTGTTGTTCCCTCTCCCGATTTTTTATTCATATTCAGCTTCAGACAATATTTCGTGCACAGTTCTTTTGTGTCCACGTTTTTCTGTCCTGGCAGACCCCTCACTGCATCTTGCCCTTACACTTTTACCTGCAATTCATAAAATTAACATCAGCTTAACCCTCCCTGTACCAATACTTCAATTTCAGCCCCAACTCGTTTTTAGTAATAAAAGCACGTTTTTCTGATAGAAATGCCATACAAGAAAAGTCTTAGAATCAAGGCCAATTTACATTGGCCTTGCTTAGATTCGTTTCTACTATCAGAAAATTATACTTTCATCAGTGAAAACGAGTTGGGGCTGAAACTGAAGTAGGCTTATACCTAAATAACACTGGTAATGCCTTTGCTTCAAAGGTAGGCTATATAGCACTATAAGCACCACAGAGGCATGCAATAATCATTTAGAAAATTCATCAATTTAACCTACTTTGAGGTAAATTAAGGGATGCAACTGTGGTATCTGTCAGTGTCCTGTAACTCTTGGGTGCCTCAGTGCCTAAGAGACGATGCTTTAAATCATCCTTGTAGTCAGAACTTGTAAAATGCATGGAACATATCACTGCATTGTCTACACTGAACACATCACCTCGGGAACAAGCTTGAATCCGCTGCTGTCTGCGATTTTTTCTCCTTGGGAAACTTGAAATACTTAATGGCTAAACCTGTTTTTCTTTTCGTGTATTGCATCCAAACACTGAGCAATTGTTCGGCATGTTTAATTGTTTACAGCACTGTGGAGGGCTTGATGAACACTCCAGCTAGCCCAGTGTCCACAAGCGATATGTAAACAACTGCAAACTTCAGGCGTCAGGCCAAAGTGCCCGAATTTCCCGCCAAAAGTCAGCTGTCAGTGAGCACTGAGCTGGGGTGGCGCAGGAAGTGTGGCGTGGATGACGTCATCACCCCTCCTTCCCCGCTCGGCTGGCTGACCAGTGTAGATGGACCTTGGGTCCAACCAAGAATACAAAAAAAAAAAAAAAAATAATAATAATAATAATAAAAAGGCATAAAAGAAAGCACCCGGTATGCCATTCCCCCCACAAAAGGTATAGATTCCTCAAAGTCGGCAGCGCATTTATGGAGATGCCTTGATACTCATCGTAGTTTGATGAAGGAGGTAAAACTGAGATAACCGAGATTCATTTTACATCTCGCATGATCTTAGTGACAGGTAGAGTGTAAATGGAACAAATTATTCAGTATCTCGGGAATATCACATGAATGTAATAACGGTAATGATTGATTAACAGGATTGTACTAGACACAGCGGCGATGAAATCTTTCCTCATATTCTAAGACTCATTGTACCCTCATCAGGAATACCTTCAAAACCGCTGAGTACGCTAGTCGCTTTTCCGTGAGTGTTTTGCCCATTAAAGATATAGACCACTCCCTGAGCTGTCACTAGAATCTTGAAAAACTTTTTAGGAAATTTTTCGCAATTCTATAAAAAACACAAAAATCACCCCTAAAGCAAGTCAGAAAAAGAGGTAAGACCCTAAAGCATTTGAGAATCCAGCGCCTTGTAGCGGGGGAGTACACGAGAAACAGTGACTGTTCCTCGAGACCCCCGCCTTTAAAAAGATATCACAGAACTAGGGGTGAGAGAGAGTTACTATTTGCAGGGAGTGAGGCAAGGTAAATACATAACACGTGGTAGTGATTGTCCCCCGGGCCTGGGTGTTGCCGCGAACGTTGCTGCTCCTTTACTTAACAATGCTTTCATGTTAATGGAGAAGGAATCGGATCCGCGCTTACGTTTTCCTCGAGCCTGTTGTTCATTTCATATTATAATTCCTCGGGTGGAAAGAATACACAGAGAGAGAGAGAGAGAGAGAGAGAGAGAGAGAGAGAGAGAGAGAGAGAGAGAGAGAGAAGAAAAATACGAGGAGGAGAGGAAAATATGAGGAGCCAAGAGTAAGCTAGGAGGAGATAATAGGGAAGTGGAAAGGGAAGAAGGGAAGAAAAGAGGAAATGAATATAAAGGGAAGAGCGGAACCATAAAAAAAAAAAAAAAATGAAAGGAATGGGCGAGGGAAAATGGTAGGAAAGGACACTTGATAGATCAACTGATTCATTGATTGGTTAATTTTAATACACCGTAACAAAGTGAAAGAAGAGAAAAGGAAGAACGAGAAAATAAGAGAGAGAGAAGAGGAAGAAAGCAGAGAAAAGAGAGGAAAGAACTAGTGTTAAGGAAAAAAAATCCATTTCGCTGTTGGTGTGAAAGAAATCGTAAAGACAGCTGGCCTTCTGGAAAACAACATCCACTGCCTTATGAGCGGGGAGGACGTGTCGCTGCCCAGCCTGTCGTGCCGAGGGGTGCCCTGGCTCTCCGCCTCCCGCCTCACACTGCTTCCGAATGTCTTCCCTGTTCTTGCCTCCTCCGCCTTCAAAGCCAAGAGCAAACTCAAATGAGTTCATAAATTCCATTGGCCTTTTAGGTAAACTTTATCTGTTCGTTTTTCCTGCTTGTTACGACTTGAGCGATTTCAAGACAAGTATCAAGTCAACTCCGTAACTAAATTGACGATTTTTAGTTTGGAGGGAGAGGGAGACGGAAAGTTGACCGGGCATTTCCTCCTATTGGCACAGCCATTGTCCAGGTTCCTTGACACGTGAGAAAAAAAAAAAAATAAATAAATAAATATATATATATATATATATATATATATATATATATATATATATATATATATATATATATATATATATATATATATATATATATATATATATATATATATATATATATATATATATATTATATTAATAATAATAATAATGATGACAATAATCATGAAGTAAAGCAAACAACGTACAGACACCTATAACAGTGAAGGCAAGATCGCAGGTACAAGCACAAGAACAAGACGTCAAATCGTATGAATAAAGGTCATTGGAAGCCTTACCGCTGGTGAATAGTGATGAGACACTAGAACTATGTGGCTGTGACTCTTGGAGGCTGTGGGGACACCATTGTTGCTGTGTTTCCTGATGACTCGCTCAGACTAGGCCGAGTTTGTTGTCGTTGCTGCACCGAAGAGGACCATCTCTTTGAGAACATCACTGATATTTGATCCTCTCTCTATTATGGAGCATTTGATGGCAAATTGTGGACAGACTACACCAAGCTGTTTGTCGTTGCTGCTGCAGAGACCACCATCTCTTTGGATATCACAATAATGTTTAGTTTCCTCTCATATTTCTCCCTATCACAGCGTGTTAGATGGCAAGTTTTGGACAACGCAGTAATATTCAGTGTACTCGTATTTATTCCCACCGCATTGTGTCGGGCAGCAAATTTCGTCATTCAGGAAAGTCTGGCTATCATGATAACACATCTCTAATGACTTTCTTCATCACATCATGTCAGAGAAAACTTTTGGATATTACAATAATAATTCACGTTCCTATTTCAGTACGTTAGGCAGCAAATGTTGGACATCCCAGTGACAATATCTCCCTTTTCAAGTTTTTATCACTGCACGTCAGATAAGTTTTGGACGAAAGATCTGATAGGAGACAGGAAAATTTGGACGAAATATCAGATAATAGGGAGATTTAGCACAACCCTTGTATTGGTGATGAAACTGAGGCACCGAGTAGATGTATTTCATTTGTCTTTCGGATTTGCTTTGATTTGTCTTTCAGATTTGACTTACCTGTGCCTTGGAAACTGCGAAGACTGCATGGTATTCGTGGGGTTTGTAATTTATTGATATTCTTGATCCACACTCGTGAAAACAGATATAGTTTGCTTTGCCCTTGCGCCACGTGTATAATTATGTTAACGTAATAACATACAGGACTGAACTGAACAGTGCTGAGTCCAGTTTAAGAAGCTCGTACATTCCTTTTTTTTCCCTAACTGAATGTGGCGAGTGAAATTCATGAACCACTTCTCAGATGGCAGATATTGTTTACCCTTGCACCACATGGGTAAAAAACTCCTAATTCGATAATGTTCAGTCCAGTATAAGATCATACTTTCTCCTTTCCTATTTAAGTGTGCTTATTGACATTCATGAACCGGAGCTCAGGAAGGCAAGCCAATATCGAGTGCTTTACCCTTGTACCGCTCGAAACATACCAGGATAAGATGCAACATTTACTGTGATAACGACGTGTGTAAACATCACTAAACTTTCTTTTTGCTGAGTTAAGGAATGTGTATAACGACATTCATGAGCCACACCTCAGAAGGCCAAGCCAGTGCAGTGTGCTGTACCCTTGAAAACGTAATAAAAGATGCAGCATTTGGTTAGATAGCTCCCGGTGTAAGAGCATTCCACTTCCTTCTTTTCCTACTTAAGGATCTTGACATTCATGAAGTTCACCTCACAAATTCAAGCAAATATTGTATATTGTACCCTCACAACACTTGAAAATATAGAATAAGTCGTAGCTTTCAGTGTGATAGCGTCCAATGTAAGAATATCCGACTTTTTGTCCATGTTTATTGGTGGATACATTGACAATCATGAACGCACCTCAGAAATCTAAACTTACATAGAATTCTTTACCGTTGTATCATAAAAAAAAAAAAAAACATACCAGAATAATATATATCAAACTCCATATTAGTCGTTGCAAGAGTACCCGACTTTGGCTTTCTACGTCAGGGTCGAAGTTACGCTGATTGGCATTTATGAACGCCCCCTTAGAAAAACAACACAGTATGCTTCACCTTAGCACCACATTAAAAAAAAAACCTGATTCATGTGCAAATCTTGGGTGTAGCGTCCACTGTAAGAACTTAATTTTTTTTTTTTTTTCGTTAGAGTTGAGTTGATTTTTATTATCACTCGATTTTCTTTTTTTCTAGGAGGGACACTAGCCAAGGGAAACAAAAAAAAAAAGCCCACTGAGATGCCAGTCCCATAAGAGAGTCCAAAGCGGTAGTAAAACATTCAAGGATAAGTGTCTTGAAACTTCCCTCTTGAAGGAATTCAAGTCATAGGAAGGTGGAAATACAGAAGCAGGCAGGGAGTTCCAGAGTTTACCAGAGAAAGGGATGAATGACTGAGAATACTGGTTAACTCTTGCATTAGAGAGGTGGACAGAATAGGGATGAAAGAAAGAAGAAAGTCTTGTGCAGCGAGGCCACGGGAGGAGGGGAGGCATGCAGTTAGCAAGATCAGAAGAGCAGTTAGCATGAAAATAACGGTAGAAGACAGCTAGAGATGCAGCATTGCGGCGATGAGAGAGAGGCTGAAGACAGTCAGTTAGAGCAGAGGAGTTGATGAGACGAAAAGTTTTTGATTCCACCCTTTCTGGAAGAGCAGTATGAATGGAACCCCCCCAGACATGTGAAGCATACTCCATACATGGACGGATAAGGCCCTTGTACAGAGTTAGCAGCTGGGGGGGTGAGAAAAACTGGCGAAAACGTCTCAGAACACCTAACTTCATAGAAGCTGTTTTAACTGGAGATGAGATGTGAAGTTTCCAGTTCAGATTATAAGTAAAGGACAGACCGAGGATGTTCAGTGTAGAAGAGGGGGACAGTTGAGTGTCATTGAAGAAGAGGGGATAGTTGTCTGGAAAGTTGTGTCGAGTTGATAGATGGAGGAACTTGAGTTTTTGAGACATTGAACAAAACCAAGTTTGCTTTGCCCCAGTCAGATATTTTAGAAAGATCAGAAATCGGGCGTTCTGCGGCTTCCCTGCGTGAAATGTTTACTTCCTGAAGAGTTGGACGTCTATGAAAAGACGTGGAAAAGTGCAGGGTGGTATCATCAGCGTAGGAGTGGATAGGACAAAAAATTTAGTTTAGAAGGTCATTAATGAATAATAAGAAGATAGTGGGTGACCGGACAGAACTCTGAGGAACACCATTGCTGATAGATTTAGAAGAACAGTGACCGTCTACCACAGCAGCAATAGAACGGTCAGAAAGGAAACTTGAGATGAAGTTACAGAGAGAAGGATGGAAGCCGTAGGAGGGTAGTTTGGAAATGAAAGCTTTGTGCCAGACTCTATCAAAAGCTTTTGATATGTTCAAGGCAACAGCAAAACTTTCACCAAAATCTCTAAAAGAGGATGACCAAGACTCAGTAAGGAAAGCCAGATCACCAGTAGAGCGGCCTTGACGGAACCACATAATGGCGATCAGATAGAAGGTTGTGAAGTGATAGATGTTAAAGAATCTTCCTGTTGAAGATAGATTAAAAACTTTAGATAGGCAGGAAATTAAAACAATAGGACGGTAGTTTGAGGGATTAGAATGGTCACCCTTTTTAGGAACAGGCTGAATGTAGGCAAACTTCCAGCAAGAAGGAAACGTAGATGTTGACAGACAGAGATGAAAGAGTTTGACTAGGCAAGGTGCAAGCAGGGAGGCACAGTTTCGGAGAACAATAGGAGGGACCCCATCAGGTCCATAAGCCTTCCGAGGGTTTAGGCCAGCGAGGGCATGGAAAACATCATTGCGAAGAATTTTAATAGGTAGCATGAAGTAGTCAGAAGGTAGAGGAGAGGGAGGAACAAGCCCAGAATCGTCCAAGGTAGAGTTTTTATCAAAGGTTTGAGCGAAGAGTTCAGCTTTAGAAATAGATGTGATAGCAGTGGTGCCATCTGGTTGAAATAAAGGAGGGAAAGAAGAAGAAGCAAAGTTATTGTAGATATTTTTGGCTAGATGCCAGAAGTCACGAGGGGAGTTAGAGCTTAAAAGATTTTGACACTTTCTGTTAATGAAGGAGTTTTTGGCTAGTTGGAGAACAGACTTGGCATGGTTCCGGGAAGAAATATAAAGTGCATGAGATTCTGGTGATGGAAGGCTTAAGTACCTTTTGTGTTTCCAGTGTTCGTACTTGTTCTCTTTGTCCTCCTCGTCCCAACCTCTTAACGATAACTAAAATATCTCCTGCTTTTTGGTTTTCCTTTCTAATCCTCCTCCTCCTCTTGTCTGAATCCGTTCCCAACGGATTTATATAAATAAATAAATAAATAAATAAATAAATAAATGAATAAATAAATAAATAAATAAATAAATAAATAAATAAATAAATAAACAAATAAACAAATAAATAAATAAATAAATAAATAAATAAATAAATAAATAAATAAATAAATAAATATATATATATATATATATATATATATATATATATATATATATATATATATATATATATATATATATATATATATATATATATATATATATATATATATATATATATATATGAAAGTGTTTGATATAGATAAAAGTGTTTGGTGGGTTATTTATAGTATTACTGAGTGCCTCGAAAACAGAATTCCTCCGTTCATCAACTCCAGACGACCTTCCAGACAAGCAACCTCTCTATTTCTCTCATACTGAACACCCTCGCTGTGTTCTTTGATTGTCATGCAAAGTGCAAACTTCACAATTCATCTCTTGCTTCCTCTACAGAACTCGAAGAAGAATAGGTGGAGATGAGATGATGACAGGAATGAGCAGTAGGAGGAAGCAAGGAGGAAGAAATTGAATCAATATCTCTCTGCTTCTAAAATCCAAAACATTTTACCTTATCCTCTTCCTCCTCTTCCTCCTCCTTCTCCTCCTCCTCCTCCTCCTCCTCTAAAGACCTGGTAGATGTGGAGCTGTTTGATATAGAAGAGGTATCCCTATTTCTCCAAGCCATAGAAAATGTACTTCACGATCTGAACATCATCTGCTGTCTGTTTAATGGTGAACTCTCGTATCCCAGCTAATTTTACCAGAGAGAGAGAGAGAGAGAGAGAGAGAGAGAGAGAGAGAGAGAGAGAGAGAGAGAGAGAGAGAGAGAGAGAGAGAGAGAGAGAGAGAGAGAATGTTATAAGTTTATTATACATGATTATTTTCAAAGTTATTTATAATTGCTATTGTTCTTGTTGTTGTTGTTTTTGTTGTTGTTCTTTAATTAAAGGTTATGGCTATTGTTGTTCTTATTTTTGTTCGATTAAATATTACTACTATTTTATTAATGTTATTATATTTTACCTGTAGTAGTAGTAGTAGTAGTAGCAGTAGTTGTTGTTGTTGTTGTTTTTAATATTTTATGCAATTTATTTGAAAGTATTTATTCAATTAATATATATATATATATATATATATATATATATATATATATATATATATATATATATATATATATATATATATATATATATATATATATATATATATATATATATATATATATTATGGGTATGTCCTTTGGTTGTTACCTTTGGTTGTCATCTAAATCGCAAACTTGATAATTTATCTATTGCTTCCTCTGCAGAACTCAAGGAAGAAGGAGAAGAGATGAGAATAAGAATGGGAAGAGGAGGAAAAGGAGGAACTGAGAAGGAAGAAATTAGAGTAATATCTCTTTACTTACAAAAAAACACATACCTCCTCTTCTTCCTCCTCCTTCTCCTTCTCCTTCTCCTTTTTCTGCTTTTCCTCTTCCTCCTTCTCTTCTTCTAGAGACGAGGTGGAGATAGATCTGTTTAATATAGAAGAGTTTCCCCTGCTTCTACAAGCCACAGAAAACGGATTTCACCATCTTAACCTTCACTTTTGCCTGTTCTCTGTTTTTTCTTTGATGGGGAGCCCTCGTATTCCAACTAAGTTTCAGAGAGAGAGAGAGAGAGAGAGAGAGAGAGAGAGAGAGAGAGAGAGAGAGAGAGAGAGAGAGAGAAGATGGCTAATGCGTGGATGGGTGATTGGTGAGTGGATAAATCTCTGAGTAGGTAGGTGAATGAAATGAGTGAGAAGTGAATGGGTGTGTGTATGGAGGGATGTGTAGACGGGTAGATGCATATGGAGATGTGTGGAGGAATGGATGGATGGATGGATGGACTGATGTGTGAATGCAAGGGTGAGTGAGTGGATGAATGGAAGGATGGACGGATGGTTGTGAGTATGTGTGTGGATAGATGAGTGGATGGCCGGGTCAGTGGGTGGGTCAGTGGATGAGGGGGTGAATGGTTTTGTGGATAGGTGGGTGGGTGGGTGGGTGGATGAGTGGGTCAGTTGGTGGGTGGTTAGATGGTAGGCAGGTTAGAGAATGGGTTGGTGAGTGGATGGGGAGGATAAATGATGGATCAGTGGGAGTCTGTGGTTGGATGGATGGGAGGGTAAGTGAATCAGGGGGTGGTTGAGTGGATGGGTGAATGTGGGTGAATAAGTAGATGGATGGGTTGGTGAACGTTATATTAGTGTGTGCGGATCCACAATGCTGCTTTCATGAAGCCTGTAGTGCAGACGTTTGAGTCTAGAGACATTTTGAGGACCAAATGGTTTGGGTACCCAGTGTGTCGAGTACCAAACGTCCTGAGGCCTATTTGCGCTCAGGCTGATCTGTTTTGAGGAGCATCTGACCTGAGGCTAATATGACCTGAGTACCGTCCGCCCAAGTACCAAGTGACTAGCTCCCCATGGGGACGAAAGACTCAAGAGGTGGAGTCAACACAACTCAGAGTCGTCCAGGCAACAAAGGAATCGAAGCAAATCCAGTTCTCATATAAAATTTATAAAACCTATGAGAGAGTAAAGAAGGAAAAAATCAGGGTGTTTGTTGATGAATACTTATAAATGTGCGGAGAATTTAAAAGTCGTGGATAAAAAATGGAGTCAGTTGCGTTAGATTAAGTTTAAATTCTGCCTCTTACTTAATGTGAAATAATAAATAAGATAATATAAAACGTTATGAAACCCATGAAACTGTAAGGAAGAAAACTGTCTGGGTGGTTGTTGATGAATATTTATAAACGTCGCTGAGAAAAGTCTTGTGTGGAGGAAAAGAAGTTACTTGTGTTGAATTAAACAGAGATTCTGCCTCTTACAATGAAATAATAACAAAAAAAAAAAATCAAGTACATAAAACAAAGTCAATATTATAAAGGTAGCTTAGAAACTCGTGTAAAAAGTTAAGGAAGGCTTTTTAAATTAAGCTTAAAAGTTCTTGCCTGTACTGAAATATTGAAATTCTCCTTTCTCTTTTACTCAATGTAAGCGCCGTACGACGCCTATTAATGTATTGTACTGGAGGTGACTGAAACGAGCTGTGCAGTACGCGCTCTTTGTATTCAGAAGCGGTCAAACCTGTGAATTAACATAGTATCACTAATACTGAGAGTAACACAAAAGAGTACATCAGTAGATAAAACAAGTATTGCAGTACATCAATGTCGTGACACTTCACGTCGTCAGTTCCGTAACATATGTGAGTCAATACAAAGTTACCTACACTTTAGCCGTTTAGCGGGTTCAGTCAGTTCTACAGATGAACACCACCAGCACAAACACAGCAAGTCGCCCTCTCCTCTGCGTGATCTGATGTACGTCATTATGTTACGTTAAGTGTACTTACATAAACACACATCACTAAATCCTCAGTTACATAAGTATCTAATTACTATAAGTAGTTACATTAATTATATTGACACACATCATTAAATCTGTTATCTAATACTATGATGAATACAAACACAGTGCGGGGAACAGGCGTCCTCTTGGTTGTATGCAAGGGATTACACTTGGGGATTTACCAGGATGAGAACTCGGGGATTTACTGGGATTTACTCTCCGCGCCTTCCGAGACACGTCTGACGTGTAGGCGTGACTGTCGTGACGTGGCTTTGGAGGCGCTGGTGGGCCCCTACAGCCTATGATGTTCATTATGCTGTGGGTATGTTATCAACACTCACGTCACAACAACCGACCATTCGGCGAGAGAAATAGCTGAGAGGGCAAGTTCAACGCGTCCCCTCGGCCCTACATTCTCCTCCCACTCTGTTGTGCCGGCGAGTAGGCGCGCCATACACTGCTCATGTATAACAACCAGGTGCTACAAATAATATAACGCTAACAAATAAAACATAAAATGTCACATTACAATGTACATATGTGCGTATCTCTAGCCGTCGTGTAAGGTGTACGTATACGGCGGCTACACTCAATATGAAATTATAAGAAAAAAAAAATCTCAGGTGACAAAAATTTACGTACGTCGTTTTAGAAAGTGTTATAAGGAACGATACAAGGAGTGTATTATTAGGATGGAATTGCTTTGAATCGTGAGGTGGTTTAAAAATTCCCCTCGCTAGTTAATCTGTGCCTCGTACTTACGTAGCATAGAAAAAGAAGACAGAAAAAGAGAGAGAAAAAGAGAGAGCTAATTTAGATTAAATACCATAGCAGAGAGTGCTGTATAAAAGGAGTAAAGCTTGTTAAATTTCATCATGTGAAGTGGATTTATTTTTATCTTACTTTGTATTTATGTGAAATAGTGAGACAAAAATATATCAGAAGTCTGGTGAGTGTATTAACTTTCAGAAAATAATGTGTAAAAAGAAAAATGTTGTGTATATTGACACCTGTGCAGTGGTGAGGCGACTGAGGAAGCTCCTGTCACCACTGAATTTCTGCCTTACTTTTAACCTAATATCTGTACGAACCAGTCAGGAAAAGTCAAGTGTGTGGTGAGTTTATTAACGCTGCTTCAGAAATTACTGTAATATAAATGTAGGTCGCATGTGATGAAATTATTCAGAATGATGAAGTGGTTGAGAAATTTCCCCTACTAGTGAATGCCCGCCTCGCACTTACCTAACATAAACTACTGAGACGAAAAATAAAGTCTAGTGATTTTACAAACGTATTAGAACGTAGAAAAAAAAGGTGCAAAAAGTCATGTTAAATTAAATTAGTGGGAGTGGTGTGGAGCTTAAGCATTCTACGCCTCCACTGATGAATCTCCACCACACACTTACCTCACAGAGTATTAAGAGGGAGACAATAGCAGTGTTCATATAAGGTAACATAGAGTGTGGCATAAAAAAAATCGTTATATTTAATTATTCTGAGTAGTGAGGATGTCAAACTTTTCACGCCTCCAGTAGTGAAGCTCCACCACACAAATGTGAAATATTAACAGGTGAAGTCTCTGGTGATCATATAAAGCATAATGAAACAAAGTAGTATTGAAACTCACGTTAGATTTTATTACTTTGACACACACACACACACACACACACACACACACACACACACACACACACAAGCCGCACAATAATTCTTCTACATACTCGTAATGGCTTCTCCTTGCATTCAGTCATTCCTTTTCCACTGTTTCCCATCCCCACCTATATATCCCCACACCCAACTTCCCATCCTTCTGCCTAGTCATCCCTTTCTTTCCTGTCCTGCCTTATTCCCTATCCAGGTTATTCTTCACTCTGTCCTAGCCATCTCACAACCAGCCTGCCCTACACTACCTATCCACCCATCGCTCACCTGACCTTTCTCAACCTCTTGTGACGTCGCAGATCTCTCGATGGACGGTACTTGGAACTGAATCCTGAGACGAATCATCTTGGCAGCGCGAGACTCAAGGGACGAGGCTGATACGATTGTGTGTGGCGTAAATGTACGTATGTAGGTTACCACAGATAGTTTTGTGAGTATACAGGTCTTCTGCAGTTTATTCTCCCTTTATACCGATAAGTCTTGCGCATCAGATAACAATATTGCTTCTCTTATCTCTCCTTGTACGGGTCTCCTCCAGATGTTTTTGTCCCTTGCATCTTCCCCTGTGACTCCCATCCTTTGCACTTCTACCGCAATTTCTTCCCTCCATCTCACTCTGCCTCACTGTAAACAGCAATGTTCCTGTGTCACCTCATCTTTGTTTTGTGAATCATGTTTACTCACAGCTTGGTAATGACGAGTGAAACGGTCGAGCTGCTTCACTGCGTCACTCACTATTCATGCTCATCTCTATCAGCGTCCACATCTCCTTTATTTACACCATAACTCTTATTTCCATATAAAAAAAAAAACTATGTTAATATGTAAAATTATGATACATTCGTGTGAATACAATTTCTTGGACAGATTTCACGCCGCTGCCTCTATGTATTTACAGAACAAGCCAGCGCCAAGTAAACGAGTTGGGACGAAAAGACCCCGTGACGCAGTGGGCCTCTGGTCTCGTGGAGAGTGATCTGCCGCAAGAGGTAGGATGCACGTGAGTTTCGTCCTGGCCACGGAATTCCGGATAAGGCAGGGAGAGTGGCTGATCAGCCAGGACTGAGTAGAAGATGCTGAGTCTCGAGAGTGAACTGTGTGGTGCAGGACTGTATCGGTTATGCAGTCTCTTTTAACGAGAGACACATCGTGGAGGAGGCTGGCGAGTGCTCTCAACACACGTGACGGAGCGGCGCCATGGTAACTGACCGTGGCCAGGAAGTCTCTTGTGCTGAACACTGCAATGTTGTGTTATCAAGACTGTGTATTGGTGCAGCGCATACAGTCGGATCACTAAGCGTGTTGTAGTGATGAGACTATGGCGAATGATTATTGATCGTTAGAAAAAAAATATAGGTTTGATAATAATTCAATGCTTGAGTTACACTAACACTCCATCACTACCGCCACCACCACCGCCATAACCACCATCACCACCGCCATCACCACCGCCACCACCGCCGCTACTAAGAGTAAGTACATGATTCTTGTTCTCGTTAATAGTGATAGGAAGGAAATATCTCCATTTTTTCCCCCGTATACTGTGGAAGTGCTGCCTCAACACACCGCCGCCGCCGCTATGAGAAGTACATGATTCTTGTTCACCTTTACAGTGTTGTGTTGGTGGGTGGCTGCGGCTGTGATAGGAAGTATTATTACACCGTTATGATAGCGCTGGTTGTGTGAGTGAGGTAACAACTCGGAACAATTCCTAGTATTAAAGATTAAGGTCACATTGTTTGCTACGGAAGACCAGACGGCATGGAAGTGGGGGGAGCGGTTTTTTGATGAATAAATAAACACCAGGAAATTATATTTTTTACACGTATCGTTAAGCTGAAGTACCATGCTAGTAGTAATCAAATTAAACAGTATAATATCAAATGAAAACCATAGATATACTCACCAGCACATACACCTACATACACCTAATTAAGAAACAAGAGGGTCCGCGTGCTCCCCGTCCTGCCCTGCGGCTTAGCAAGGGGGAGTCCACTTAGACTGTTTTGATCTGCCCCTTAAAAACTGCTTGAGTCGCAGCTGGCGGGTCCGAGGCAGGCGGCAGTATCCCAAGACGGTACAAGGACACACCTGCCGGCCTGCGTTTTCTACTAAGAGATAAGGAAGAGTCGCTATGATTAAAAAAAAGAATTTAAAGATTGCTTATGGAGAGAAAAAAAAAAACGTAGGAGAAGAGAACAGAGGAGGAGAAAAAAAACATGAGAGTAATGAGTTGAATAGACATGCCAGTGACCTCGACCGTGCATTCTTCCCAAGCACGTGCACGGAGACTCAAGACTTGACGTTTGTGTGTTCGTGCGGGTGCGTGCGTGCGTGCGTGTTAACCTGCTGGTGTTGGCTTTATAACACCACCATGCAAGCAGCACGCACCATATGGAGTACTTTACTTAATGCTACGCAGATGAAGAGACCAACACTCAGGAGTCCAGACAGGAGGCGACAGGGGGTGGGGAGTGACTGGCTTATGTAACGCAGGTGCTGTCTTGTGTGACGGAGGGAGAAGGAAGGGAGGTGCTGTTTTGAGTGACGGAGGGCAAGGCAAGGGAGGTAATTTTTATCGATGTGTTTTTTCAAGGAAGTGCTGTGCTTTTGATTTTATCTGAAGTGAAGGCATGAAAAATACGTCGGAAGATTAAAATTTCAACACAAATAAAAACGTTAAAAAAATAAATAAATGAAAAATCACAGAATCACATCGGAACCATATTTCTAAACGTTTCGACCGAATTAACTAACTCAGTGGTTATTGAAAACAGTCCTAATGAGAGAGCAAAGCGTTTAAGAATGGAGACCTCGCTGAACGTGACAGGCGAATCGTGACGCGGGACTACTGAAGTGTGGGGCGGCGAGGGGTTGTCACGTCACGGTGGCTGCGGCGGGGGAGTCAGCAGCGGTCCCTCGGCGGCAGGGAATCAGTAGCAGGACTACCAACACTTCCTTCATAATTCAAGGAGAAAATCACTGAACTGTGCTATCCATTGTGTCCATTAAACACACGAGGTGGAGGCGACAGTGGCCTGAACATTGGGTCCCGGAGCTAACGAGGAAAGTTGTGTGTGTGTGTGTGTGTGTGTGTGTGTGTGTGTGTGTGTGTGCACAGAGGGGAGCATGAAAATAAGTGGGTGTTAGTTGAGCATTATTTATTTATTTGCATGAGAGAGAGAGAGAGAGAGAGAGAGAGAGAGAGAGAGAGAGACTGACTGACTCCACATCCACACCCACCCACCCACACACACACACTCAATCCTCCAGAAAAAAAAAAAAAAAAAAAAAAAAAAAAAAAAAATATATATATATATATATATATATATATATATATATATATATATATATATATATATATATATATATATATATATATATATATATATATTAATAAGAGTATAAGCCCATTAATTATAAAAGTGAGTCATTAAAGTAATAACAACAGCATGAGAAAGACGTGAGACGGAAAAATAAATATCAGAGCGTCACACTTTAGATCTCATTCTCGTTTCTGCGACTCCTAAAGGACTCCAGTGGCAGTTATCGGGGTTTGCAAGAGTTTTCATGATTACCAATAGTTTAACAGGCTTTATTAATTTATTTCCTTATTTATTTATTTATTTATTTATTTGAGGGAGAAGGCTTTCATTTTTTTTTTTTTTTTTGGTACTAATGGCAGTCATCAAGTCCGTTAGTTAGTCCATCATTTAATCGTCACTCAGCCAGTCAGTCAGTCTGTTAGCCGGTCAGTCAGATAGGCAGCCGGACATACGTCGAGCGCCAGACGCCATGACTGAAAAGTTTAGGCAGAAATAATGTGTTCCGTATCGCTGCCAAATATAAATGTGTTCATTAATTTTATTTTACAGGGAGGCTTTTTTGCCATTGAAGTATTTAAAGTGAGGTCAAATAATATTCTCCGTGAATAATTAAATCTGATCAAAACTGAGATTTTGCAAATAACTTTTACATATTATTCGTGAAATAAAAACGGTGATCACACGGCCGGGGATCAGCGACACCCGCGCGTGTGACTCCACCAGGACTGAAATAAATGTGGTTGTGGTTTATTTTTAAAGACTGCTAATTATAAGTTAAGGTAGAAAAATAAGGTACGCTGAGGTCATGCATGGAGTAATGAGTATGAGTTAGTGTGGTAGTAATGAGTGGTCAATAATGAATAAATACATAAAATAGAAAAATATAAACGCTAGCATGAGAGAAAGATGACACGGAAAGTTACGTGACATTTGTTTTTCTTTTGACGACAGAGAAATGACATTGTTTTGTTTACCACACAGAACCATTGTGAAGGACACTGACAAAACTACAAGTGTGGGAAAGAGAAGCAGCCTGGATAGTTAACATGGCATTTGAGTTATTTCATCTCGTGACGTGACCAGCACAGAGAAGCAATACAGTTCAGGTTTACCACACAAAGAACCTTTATTGAAGCGATACTGAAAAAAAAAAGATAAAAGTTTAAGAAAGAGATGAGAAGCAGAATTTTATGGCAGGCTTATGTTATTTCCATCACGAAGACGAAAATTAACATACCTTACTCATTATATACAGATTACTGTTGTGAGAAAGACGCACAAATGCAAGAAAGAGACGAGACACGGAGAACTACGTGAGGTTGTTTTTTCCCCTTCACATGGCTTAGACTTGCCACTCTGGAAACCATCGTGGAAGGACAGAAAAAAATACACACGTGCAAGGAAAACAGAAGATAAAAATTACGTAAGATCTTAGTAATTACCACCACAGAAAGGCAATATAGATTAGAATTACCACACGCTCACAGAGAAAAGTCGTGAAAGAAACACACACACACACACACACACACACACACACACACACACACACACACACACACACACTCTAAGAAAGAGATAATATGGACTTTGTTACAAGGTTCGGGGTTATCAATGTAGTTTATCTTCGCCTTCACTGAGGAAACATAAGAGATAGACGTGTAGTGTACGTAATTGTGTAGTCACCGCCGGACCTCACCAGACATGAATAAATCTAAAGCGTACATAAAAAAAAAAAAAACGGGATAAAGGAGGATTCCATGTCTTACAATAGCAGTTCCCGGGAGATTTGGTCGGTGGGAGAAAATAAGGAACTCCTGTGTGTGACATTGTCTTGAGATTAAACAAAGTAATGGTCCAGACAACCTGTTGGGGAGGCGGCTATGCGGGGGGGAGGGGAAGGGAGTGAGGGAGTGTGATAGAGAAAGGAAAACATTGCGAGGGAAGGGTAAGGAAATGTGACAGGGAAGGGAAACATAGAGTGGTGTTTGTGTCTCGCAGCGTCATGATTGGATGCGTGTAGGAAGAGTGGTGGTGGTGTTAGAATTATGATTGTGTTGCTGGTGTTGGTGTTGATGGTGGTGTCAATGAGTGTGTTAAGGGTTTGTTGTTATGTTGTGGTATTGATGGTTGTAGTGGTGATTATGGTAGTGTTAGGCTTGTTATTATAACGTGTGGTAGTGGTGGTGGTGGTGGTGGTGGTGTAATGATAATAATAATAGTAATAATGATAATAATGATAATAATAATAATAACAATGTTAATAATAATAATAATAATAATAATAATTATAATAATAATAATAATAATAATAATAATAATAATAATAATAATAATAATAATAATAACAAAAACAGCAGCAGCAACAACACTGGTAGCAGCAAAAGAATATTATAAGAACTAACAGTAATGTAACTTCCTAACCTTGTCACCCTTCACCTAATTAGCACCAATGAGATTGTCAGGCTGCCAGGAGTCAGTCCCCATAGCAAGCGTCACTGGCCCCCTGTACCGGCTGGCGTGCCCTGTGATCCACACACCTACTGTCTCCCCCTCTCAGGTTCCCTTCAAGAGTGTGTTAGGCCTCGTTAGCCTCCTCACTGCCTCTCTCCAGCGCTCTACGAAGGTTGTATCTGCTATGGGGCCTGTGTTACTTGCTACCCTTACCTCTATTACCTCTGCCTTGCCCCCTCTCCTCTACACAGGGGTTGATAGACACCGGCAGGGTGAAGAGGGGCGGTTATGAACGGGTCTGTCTTATGGAGCAGTGAAGGGATTGGCTGCATCAGTAGCGGGTAGTTGTGTGTAAAGCCAATTGAGGGATAGATCAGAGGCACGTGGAGTGGGGTCGCTGTGGTGTGGGTGTTATGCATCGTTAGTGGTATTACTGTCTTGAAAGGCCAACTGAGCACCTCTTGCCCCGGCGCGTCTGGACTGAGGCGGACGTGAATGGCTGCAGGTGATGGCTGGTGCTGTAATCCCCGGCGTGGACTGGCTACACGTGTCTGAACTCAGGTTATGCTTGTGTGGGAAGACTTGGAGACTGAGGCGTAGTTTGGAATTGTGACCTGTTGACTGTTGTTTTGGCTTCTTAAGCTCTTAGGTTCATAGTATAATTTCCAAATACGTAGTGAGGTTACAAGGATTTTTCCAAATAGTTATACTTCGTTGTTTATGTAGTGCCTCTGAAATAATGAGTTCTGCTGTGTGCAGTTTTATAGTCTCTTCCTAATAATTATTCTGCTCTGTACGTTTTTGTAAAGCCTGGAAAAAAGGAAGTTCTGCTGTGTTTTTTTATAGGGTCCCTGGGATAGCCGTTATGCTGTATGCTTTTATTGTCTTCAAATATGATTTCTCCTGTGTGCATTTCTGTAAGGTCTCTGAAACAGCACATTGCGTCAGGGTTGTGTCCCAGGTGACGTCTGGCCAGCACAGGAGCAGATGGCAAGAGAGGGAACGCTGGATTTCTTGCCAATGGTTTGTTTCCTTTGGGCGACAGCGGATCAGTTCACCTTCCCCTCCAGTAACGGATCACTGTGTACCTCTGCTAATGGCTTCTCCTCTCCCTCCGAGCTGCGTCTTCCAATTGTCACCTGCCGGACTGCATTTGTCACCATCCTTAACCATCCTTAACTATCCCAAACTTCTATATCTTCTGCCACTTCCTTTACACACATTCTCTCTCTCTCTCTCTCTCTCTCTCTCTCTCTCTCTCTCTCTCTCTCTCTCTCTCTCTCTCTCTCTCTCTCTCCTCCTTCAGTTAGAAAAGTAATTATTGCATCTAGGAACAGAAGTCACGGTCAGTCCTGTGATTCAGCAATATTTCTAACACAGTGATGGTTACTGGTTGTTCTATTATGAAGATCTCAAGGGAACTGACGATTATCAAGAATACAATTAAAACACTTTTCAAATTTTGGATACTTTTTATTTTTTACCCTATAGGAATCATAACTTTTTTGTCCTTCGTACACACTTACATAGAAATGTGCTAGAAAGAGTAATATATTGTTGGATGTCTTGGCGCGCTTCCCTTCACGGTTGTGTAATGATGTCCTCTCATCCAGGGAGTTGCTCATCCTGTCACTAACCTCTTTAATCTTTCCTTGAGACTCCTCTGCTGAACCTCAGTATCCTCGTTTCCGCGGATGTGCCGTGATGGGTTTTCCGCCTCGTATTAAAAAGGTTCTCATTATCGTATATTTGAAAGCCTTACATAACACATTACTGACGTGTTTTCTCTTTGTACGAGTACTATTGAGGCTTTTCTACTTTTTCTTTACTTTATTTCTATTCGCCTTGATTTTCGTTATTTATCAGCTCTCGCGGAGCTCCTGATTTCGCTTTTCATTTCGTTCTTGCCTCAGAAAAATAAAATTGATATAATTTGTCAGACTCTACGCAGATACTTTAGTTTTGTCTTACGAGTATTTGTTTCAACAGTTTTCCTCCCAATGCCTTTGTTCCAGACAGCTGTGTGATAATTGTGACTAGTTTCATTTATATTTCCCATCTGGATAACCTCGCACTCCACCACTGCCTCCTGGCACTTCAGTCAAATACTTCACGGGAAGGCAATGCACAAAGAAAGGTTAAGGGACGCACTCTGCTCTGCTTCTACCCCGGAACACTAAATTTGTTTGTGCGGCAGAGCAAAAACACAGATGTCTATTTATATTAAAAGTTTGCCTCGTTGCTCCTCGCTAAAAATAAAAAAAAATATTTTAACAATGGAATTTCAGTTACATGTCGGATAAAAATATTTTAAATTTCTTATATTCTTTTCATCCATCTTGAAAACATAAAAATAATGAGTTAATATTATCATTGCATAATAATGAGAAAAACAAGTTGGCAGCGAAAAGGTCCCTTGAAAGGTTTAACAACGTAACATAAAGTAAGGAGCCTGCAAAAGGTCAGTCAGTCCACACAAGGCAGCTCTTGAGCACTTAATAAAGCTTACCACCTGCAATATTCATCCAGGAATTCATCTGACATCTTAAAGAAATCTAATGACTATGGACTTTGCTGCACGATACTATTTGTAGACAGTTCCTTACAACTTCCTTTATTTTGTTATGGTCTCATGCTCTTATATCAGAATTGTGCACCAGCTTTAAGACCATATTCGTAAACACCCTTGCCAGCGTCCTGACTACTTCCAAACGTCTTCACCTGAAGTGCCACGGATCTTTAAGGGTGTTTTCATGGTTGTAGTGGCAGATTGACTAGCTTCCTACATTATTAACAAGAGAAGTTCTCTGGAGAACCTGGCCAGTCATGTCTGAATAGGGCCTTTACTACACCAAGTGCGCCATGGATCTCCCCACCTTCACAGTCTGGGTGTTGTGGATATGTAATATACCGTACCATGTTTCATTTTGTACCTCCATTTATTGCACGCTTGGCAACCCTGTAATCCTCAGTCTGGCTGGTGCTTCCGAGGCAGCCACTCGCTCAGGGTCTGCCACGGCAGTATTCGTTTCTTGCTGGCCTTAATATAGAAACCACAGTCTGTACATGTACCTACAACTTACGGCTGTCCTGTCCCGACACCTACCCCACATAACAGGTGTCACTGTGTATCCGCTCATTCTTTCCTTACACTTGTGCTTGAATGGGGCGGGTGATTGCTGCTGCTCAGTCTGTAGGGATGTGCTTCACTTCCTCTCTCCAAATACACGAGCATCTGTCAGGCAAATTGTGCTATCTCTCATTCTCAGGTTTCGGAATATCTACTCTAGTGCTCTCTCTCTCTCTCTCTCTCTCTCTCTCTCTCTCTCTCTCTCTCTCTCTCTCTCTCTCTCTCTCTCTCTCTCTCTCTCTCTCTCTCTCTCTGTGACTATACGTTTCTCATTCGTAGTTCACTAGGTTAGGTTAGATTTCTGTTTGTTTATTGGTTGCCTTCTCTTCAATCCTTCCATCTCTCCCTCATCAGTACTTTTCTCTCTCTGACTATAAGTTTCTCTCGTAGTTCATTAGATTAGATTACATTTCTCTTTGTTTATTGGTTGCTTTCTCTTCAATCCTTCTTCCATCTCTCTCTCATCAGTACCAAAGTAACTCTCCTTTCAGTCTTGCATTATTTTTTTCCCCTCGCCCAGAAAATTCTTCCCTTCTTTATTCTTACCGGATTGAAATTTCCTTAGCTGAATTTTTTTTTGTCAGTTTCAAATTGTGTGATATCTTTCTGGTTTCTGGAATTTTTTTTTCTTTCAGTTGTTTACATTATTTCAGACTAAGATTTTGTTTGTGACTCTCTCTCTCTCTCTCTCTCTCTCTCTCTCTCTCTCTCTCTCTCTCTCTCTCTCTCTCTCTCTCTCTCATATCCTTTTTCCGTGTGTTCCGTGTCTCTGTCAAAATTATTCCACATGTATTCTTTCTTTCTTTCTTTCTTTCTTTCTTTCTTTCTTTCTTTCTCAGCTCAATTACATCTCCGTGTGTCTCCTCTGCGCCTCGATTGCTTCCGCGTCGTCCTGTGCTTCAGTCAATGAGTCATGCACGATCTGCCGTTCTCAGAGTGTTTTCGTTTTCTCCCTTGCTGTCCCACCTGTCCCACCTGTCCTCCTTGCTCCTTTGTTTTCAGTTACACCTCTTGCGCTTCTTCCTTTGCATTTTACCTTAGCTTTTTTTCTTGAATGCTGGATACGTGATTCTCATTATGACTCTCTCTCTCTCTCTCTCTCTCTCTCTCTCTCTCTCTCTCTCTCTCTCTCTCTCTCTCTCTCTCTCTCTCTCTCTCTCTCTCTCTCTCTCTATTTTTTAATAATTTATCTTTAAAAAATCTTACTTTTTTATATTTTTGTTCCTCTTATGTTTATTTTTCTCAGTCTTTTACTGTTTTTTTTTTCAGATTCGATTGTTTTATTGTGTTATTTTCCATTTACTTGTTAGCACTTTTGGTTTTAAGGTATTTCAAAATCGTGCTAGATTTTGTTGAGAGAGAGAGAGAGAGAGAGAGAGAGAGAGAGAGAGAGAGAGAGAGAGAGAGAGAGAGAGAGAGAGAGAGAGAGAAAGTAGTAGTAGTACTAGTAGTAGCAGTAGTAGCAACAGTTGTAGCAGTAGCAATGGCAGTTGTGGTAATGGTTGTAGTAGTAGTAGTAGCAGTAGTAGTAGTAGTAGTAATAGTAGTAGTAACAGTAGCAGCAGTAGTAGTGGACCATACCTTTCCCCCTCTTCCCATAATACATAAAGTAAATAAGGTCAAGAAAATTAAAATTGAATTTGTATGCATGGGAGATGGCTTCCATACACACACACACACACACACCACACCCACTGACCTTCCTATAAAAATTTACAAGGAATTTGCTGTAGAGCTAGCAACACCGCTATGCTCCATAATAAACGCCTCACTCTCCCAACACTCTTGCCCCGCGGACTGGAAGACATCTTATGTCACTCCCATCCCCAAAACTTCCAGTCCTCAGTCACTCAATGACCTCAGGCCAGTCTCTATCACCCCCATCCCTAGCCTTATTTGTGAAGATTTTGTATATGACTGGGCATACACCAAAATTTGTAACACCGTGGATATCAGACAATTCGGAAATATTAAAGCCACCTCCACCTCACATTACCTGACCAGCTTCCTTGAATTCATCCACAGCCACCTGGACAAGCGAAACACCTCTCTAGCTGTTGCTTTTGTCGACTTCAAAAAAGCCTTTGATCTAGTTGATCACACTGTTGTCATCAGCAAGGCAGTAAGTCTGGGTCTCCCTCCTAATCTGATAGCGTGGCTAGCCGACTTCCTCACAGGGAGACGTCAGGCCGTTCGCTATCAGGGCTCTGTCTCTAATTTCCAACAGCTGACATGTGGAGTCCCCCAGGGGACCAAGATGGGTCCTCTATGCTTCCTCCTCCTCATCAACGACGCCCTCACCGACACCCCCCATCGCTGGAAGTATGTGGACGACTGCACCGTGGGCGTCCCAGTTTCCAACAAGAACCCGGACTACTCGCCACTGCAAGCAATTCTGGAGCGACTGCAGACGTGGACAGAGGAGAGCAGGATGACCATCAACCACAGCAAAACTGTGGTGATGCATTTCTGTACCTCCTCTGTACCAGTGCCCCCTCCCCGGCTCACAGTGGGCCCTCACCCCCTCCAGGTGGTCCAATGTGCCAAGCTTCTCGGAGTCACGGTGGACGACCAGCTGACCTGGAAGCAGCATGTCGCCAGCACCGTGAGATCAGCTACCTACAGGCTGTACATGCTGCGCAGACTCAGGTCGCTGGGGACGCCGACAGATGAGTTAAGGGGGGTGTACCTCACCTTCATCCTCCCCAAACTCATGTACGCCTCCCCAGCGTGGTCCTCCTCCCTCACACACACTCAACAGCTACAGCTAGAGAGTGTGCAGAAAAGGGCGTGCAGGGTCATCCTTGGCCCTGCATACACCACCTATGAAGAAGCCCTGACCACCCTGAGTCTGTCCAGAATATCCACCAGGCACCGAGAGGCTCTGGAGAAGTTTGGGAAGGGACTACTGCATCATCCGCGTCTCAGAGACATGCTGCCGCCCGACGCGCCTCGCCCTGTCCGTGCCACCAGACACCACAACAAAATAACGCCCCTGAAGGCGCCGCGCACGGACCGGTACAGACTCAGTGCGATTCCCACCATGGTGCGAGCCATCAATCAATAGTATTTCCCTCCTAGATTAGTCTTACCGTTAGGATTAATGTTAAGTTTTTCCCCATCCCCTATGTACATTTTCAGTTTGTCAACTGCCTAAATAATAAACCGTTTATTATTATTATTATTATTATTACACACACACACACACACACACACACACACACACACACTATTATGCTGCTGTAATATAAATGTCTGTCCCGTGAGAATAATAATGATAGATTTGTCATAATACATTTAATAATATCATCATATTTTCATATCACTATCATATCATATTTTCTGGCTTCCTCTCCCACAACCTTGTTCCTCAGTGGTGCATCCCTCACTTCGTTAATAGGTGGATCTTTTCTTTTTTTCTCTTTCTTTTTTTGGAATTATTTTCATCGAGAAAATAATTCTAAAAAAGGAAAGAATCGCTCAGTCTTGATCCTCAGCGGAGAGTCACTTAATGTTTAGGCGTCTTAATTAATCGATGTTAATAGATGGATCTTTTTCTTTGTCTTTTTCTTTTTCTGAAATTATTTTCATCGAGAAAATAATTCCAAAAAAAGAAAGAATCGCTCAGTCCTGATCCTCAGCGGAGAGTCACTTAATGTTTAGGCGTCTTAGTTAATCGATAGAAGATTTTGTTTTCGTTATTATCTTTGTCGCATTCACGAAGTTTGTCCTCAGTAGGAGTGACTCAGCGGTGAGCGGCGCGCGAGCCGTGAACAAGGCTCCGCGCACTAGTCTGTTTCCGGGTACGCAGCCGCGTTCTGAGGGCCGCCACCTCTCGGGCCCACCTCACTCGCGCGGGGCCTGGGGGTGGCGGCTGCGATTCCAGTACACTCAAATCCACCTCGGGTTTGTAATCAGCAGGGACGCTGCGGTGAGAGTCAATCTTACTGCGGACTGATTTCACGTTTATCCTCTTGTAGCGCTTTTTCTTCTCTCCCGACGCTTTTCTGTTTCTTTTCAGCGAGAGCACGTTACGTTTATGGCTACACGGCAATGTTTTCTTTCTCAAATCCAGTTCCTTCTTTGCCTTCACTCTCGGCGTCATCTTCCTCACCGGTGTTGGCTCTTCAGCGTCCGTCTCCTTTTGAGTCTCATGGTCACCTTCCGTTGCAGTCTCTTCTTCAGCTGGACTCTTTTCCTCACTGTGAGCGTCTTCATAGTCTCCTTCCTGAACCATCTGCGTGTCAATCATTATTCCTGGTTCCTTGACATTCAGTGAAACACATTCCCTCTCAGCATCTTCTTTGTCTTCCTGATCTGCCTCGTCTTTCTCTGGAGGGACGCTGTTCACCTCGTCAGCGTCCGTCTCCTCTTTTCCAGTGTCATGCTCATCATAGTCTTCCCAATCTTCAGTATTCTCTTTCTCTGGAGGGACGCTGTTCACCTCGTCAGCGTCCATCTCCTCCTTTCCAGTGTCATGCTCATCATAGTCTTCCCATGCTTCTTTCTCTGGAGGGACGCTGTTCACCTCGTCAGCGTCCGTCTCCTGCTTTCCAATGTCATGCTCATCACAGTCTTCCCATGCTTCAGTGTTCTCTTTCTCTGGAGGGACACTGTTCACCTCTTCAGTGACCGTCTCCTGCTTTCCAATGTCATGCTCATCACAGTCTTCCCATGCTTCAGTGTTCTCTTTCTCTGGAGGGACACTGTTCACCTCTTCAGTGACCGTCTCCTGCTTTCCAGTGACATGCTCATCACAGTCTTCCCAATCATCAGTACACTCTTTCTCTGGAGGGACACTGTTCACCTCTTCAGTGACCGTCTCCTGCTTTCCAGTGTCATGCTCATCATAGTCTTCCCAGTCATCAGTACACTCTTTCTCTGGAGGGACGCTGCTCAATTCTTCAGCGTCCATCTCCTTCTTTCCAGTCACCTGCTCATTATAGTCTTCCCAAGCTTCAGTTTCCTTTCCTTCACGTGGACTCTCTTCCTCTCCTTTAGGATCTTCATCGTCTCCTTCCTGAACCAGCTGCATGTCACTCATTGTTCCTGGTTCCTTTTCCTTCTTTGTAATATCTCCTCTATCAGCGTGTTTCTCTTCTTCGTCTGTGTTCTTCTCTGCAGGGATGCCTTCCACATCACCAGTGTCCGTCTCCACTTTTTCTGTGTCATCTTCACCATAGTCTTCCCAAGCTGGGGCTTCCTCTTCTTCACCTGTATTCTTTTCATAACTTTTAAATTCATCCTCCTCTCCTTCCTGAACTAACTGTACTTCACTCATTATTCCTTGGTCGTCTTCCTTCTTCCCATCTTGTTTTTCAGTATTGTCTTTCTCCTCCTTATCTCTGCTTTCTGTTTCAGAAGCGGCGTTTTCCACATCGACAGTGTTCGTCTCCTCCTTTTCATCTTTTCCCTCCCAAGCCGCAGTCTCCTTTCCTTCGACAGGATTTTTCTTCTCGCTCTCAATGGCTCGCTCGTCTTTTCCCTGAACCTGAACCATCTGTACTTTCTTGTCTAATTCTTTACGGTTCTTGGACGGCTGAGCTTCGCGAAGGACGGAACAAGACGCAGTGCTTTGCTGTTCGTTACGATTCATTGACGGCTGCAATTTGCGAAGGGCGGGACGAGATGCGGTGGCGTGCTGTTCCCGTGCAGCAGGAGCCTCTTTGTGGAATGGAGAGCAGCGACTTGCCGTCAAGTTGTTGGTTTGAACTGCAAGCATCGGGATTACTGGCGGCAACTTCACGACCTCTGGACAGGTTAAGATTTGGGCGGGCTCTTCTTTTTTCTCCTTAAAGCTGGTTAACAAAGAGGTCATGTAGTCGATCTTTTCCTTCTTTTCGTAATGTTCGCGTTTATCGCACTCTCCTTTCTGTCGTGACGCGTGTCTGGTCTTTTTCTGAGGAGCGCGCTTCTCCTCGCCTCCTGATGCCGTCTTGTCCTTCGTAATGATCCGAAATCCTGATTCCGTAACGTAGAGGACGAATTGCTCCGCTTCTCTGTCCCGCATCTCGTCCAGGAAGGTTGTCAGGCGGGCGAAGAGGACTAGCTTCTTTCCTCGCCGCTGCGTGACTGACACCTTCACCGCCGCTTTGCCTGGCTTCCAGTACTCCTGGAACACCATGCCGTTCATGTACATGGCCGTCTCCAGCGACGTGTACTTCTGGAGACTGGCCTCGCTCTTCTGCTTGTTGAATTTAAACTTGGCCACCTTGTCGCAGCTCGGTGTGCGTGGCCAGCAGCAGCAGCACCAGCGAGGCGCTGGGGCGTCTAGGTGATGCAGGGACACCTTCACCTTGCGTGGGGGGCCGCGGAGAATGTCGCCATTCTCCACGACACACACGCCACGGATGTATTTCTCAAAGTTCCGTTGACCGTTCATGTTTAATCCTGTAGTCTGATGTTTTGGCTGAAGGTACCCCCCAGGCAGTACTTGGCCTGAGGTGGGCAGTTTGCCTGAAGTGCTTTTCACCAACTCCAAGCTGTGACGGCTCTCGGCAGTGTTGCTTCCTTACAGAGCACTGTCTTCAGGGTTCACAGGCAGGGAACCACGTGCAGTGCAATCAGTGTCTTAGGGCGCAGGAGGTAATCCCCCGCTGGCAACTCAGTGACCGGCTACGACCAATAAGAAACTTGCGTGCCATTGCATCAGCCATTCACAACTATTTACTATTATTATTATTATTATTATTATTATTATTAATTATTATTATTATTATTATTATTGTTATTATTATTACTACTACTACTACTACTACTACTACTACTACTACTACTACTACTACTACTACTACTACTACTACTACTACTACTGCTACTACTACTACTTCTACAACTACTACTACTACTCATAATAATAATAACAATAATAATAATAATAATAATAATAATAATAACAAATATTATTATTATCATTATTATTATTATTATTATTATTATTATTATTATTATTATTATTATTATTATTATTATTATTATTATCATTCCTAGGCATTCGTAAAGATGAAAACTTAAATTCTGGTTACCATACAGAAACAGAGAGGTGAGGTTTGCCCAGAGTGTGTGGTGTGTTGTGCAGCATTCGTCACCAGCTTTCTATTGAAGCACTAATGACCACACATTATACTGTGTGTGATCCCCACCTCACGTGTTGTGTATCTGTCTGTGGCTGTACGTGTCGTCTTTCTTAAACAAACTGTGGTACAAAATAACATTATAAGATGTGTATGATTCTACAAGCACTGTATTAGAAGCTAATAAATTACTCAAATTTAAGAACATAATATAAGAAAATTGAGGAAGCTGCAAGAAGCCATCAGGCCTACACGTGGCAGTCCCTGTATGAAACATACCTACCTATTTCTTCCTATTATCTCTCATTATATTATTACTATCATATCATATTATCATCTATTATCTATTATTATTATATTATCCTCTTTCTGTTATCCTTATTCCTAAATATATCTACACTTTTCTCAATCTTCTGACAGAGCACTAACAACCTGATTTACTGAGTCTATTCCGTTCATCTACCACTGTACGCGAGAACCAATTCCTTTCTATCTCTTTTTAAATCTAACTTTTTCAAGCCTGAACCTATTATTCCTTGTCCTGTTGTAATTACTGATACTGAGAATTTTGCTTCCGTCACCCCTGTTGTTTACTTCCATTGATAAATATTTTCTGTTAAGTATTTATAGACACATGACGTCTTGTTCTCGCGGTGCCTTGCTTAGCTTCACAGACAACACTTATCGTACTGCAGGTAATCATAACAGTTTAGTCTGCCAGCAATATCGCACAACCATCTTTGGGAGCTAGTCACTTGGTACTGGGGCGGATGGTACCTAGGTCATATATGCCTCCCCCACTGACTCCCATCGATCTATCCATTCGTCTACCCACCCACCAACACATCCACTCATCCACCCACCCACTTATCCATACAACCATTCAGCTTCTCATCCACCTACTGACCCACTGACACACCCATCCACACATCTATCCACACGCCTATCTACAGCACATTCATCCATCCTTCCATCTATCAGTCACCCTAGCTACTCACCCTTCCATCCACATATCAGTCCATCCACCCATTCATTTATCCACACATCAGTGCATCTACTCATCCACACACCCATTTACTCACTCATGTATCCACCCAGCCAAATATCCATCCACACACCAACTCACCTACCCACCCATCCACGCATCCACTCACCCATCCACCTATCCATCCACACAATAATTCACTCATCCACAAATCAAACTGTATCAATAAGTATCTCGTGGGTGGGTGAGTGTGAGTCGATGAATAGAAGGATGGGGATCTGGCTGTGGGTGGATGGGTGGATGTCAGTGGGTGGATATGGTTGAGTGGGTGAGTGGATGCGTTAGTGAGCATTATATTAGTGTGTGCGGATCCCCATGGTGCCTTCATGAAGCTTGTAGTCTATACATCCGAATCGAAAGACATTTTCTGAACGGAGTGGTTTGGATACCATCTCGAGAAGCAAGTGTGTGTGTGTGTGTGTGTGTGTGTGTGTGTGATATGTTAGTTGTAAGTGTAAGCTCTTAATAGGCACTCTTTATCCTACTCCCTCTACTCTCCGTCCTTCCTTTTCTCGCCCTTTTCCTCCGTCCTTCCCTTGCCTTCAACTCCTTCCCTTCCTCTTAACCATGAGAGAGAGAGAGAGAGAGAGAGAGAGAGAGAGAGAGAGAGAGAGAGAGAGAGAGAGAGAGAGAGAGAGAGAGAGAGAGAGAGAGAGAGAGAGAGAGAGAGAGGTGCAGTCGTAGTTACAAGTCGCCTAAGAGTACAGGTAATCAAGGCGTGGGTACTAAAGGCGTTAGATAACTTGCTTACTTAGGCACGGCAGCAGTAGGCCTACGCTGAGGGCTACACTGGGTTTCGTAATTAGTGCACCTGGGGGTTAATGTGCGGTGCGTAGGAACTTGTGGGCAGAGCAACACAAAGGAACACAAAGAATGAAACAAAAGAAAACAAAGGATGAAACAAACAGCAGCAGACAGTTTGGTCCTTACGATATACGGAATGTGTTGATATAAAGAGGATGAGAGAGAGAGAGAGAGAGAGAGAGAGAGCGAGAGCGAGAGAGAGAGAGAGAGAGAGAGAGAGAGAGAGAGAGAGAGAGAGAGAGAGAGAGAGAGAGAGAGAGAGAGAGAGAGTACGAGTAGATGACCTACACAACGCTGCTTCCTTTTACTATAATTCCAAGCTTAAGTGGTGAGAGAGAGAGAGAGAGAGAGAGAGAGAGAGAGAGAGAGAGAGAGAGAGAGAGAGAGAGAGAGAGAGAGAGAGAGAGAGAGAGAGGAGCTTTAAAAGAATATTAGAGAAACTTACTGATGGGGGATGGTAGATGAAAAAAAGGTACAGGCATATTTCCTACATGTACTGCCACGTGCAGGCCTGATGGCTTCTTGCAGCTTCCCTTACTTTCTCGTGTTCTTAAACTCACCTACGTTTCCAAACCTGAGTGTTGTGTGCTCGCTGCAGTGCAGTGGGTATTTAAATTTAAAGCTGATATTGGTAGGTGTTTAATTACTTGTTCAAATTTAATAGCAGCCTTAAAGCAACATGGGAGCGACTGAGGTTACCATGGCGAGGACACTGAGCTGGCATTCTCTCTCTCTCTCTCTCTCTCTCTCTCTCTCTCTCTCTCTCTCTCTCTCTCTCTCTCTCTCTTGTTTCGCCCTTTTTTTTTCTCTAGCACCTGAATCTCCTTTTTTCACTTTTCATGCAATAGTACGCTCCCGCATTTCCAGCCGATAGAGAGAGAGAGAGAGAGAGAGAGAGAGAGAGAGAGAGAGAGAGAGAGAGAGAGAGAGAGAGAGAGAGAGAGAGAGAGAGAGACCTGGCCTTGTTCTTTTGTTATTTTTCCAGCCAGGCACATCGCGGCCTTTCTCTCTCTCTCTCTCTCTCTCTCTCTCTCTCTCTCTCTCTCTCTCTCTCTCTCTCTCTCTCTCTCTCAGCATCCTCCTGCGTTGAAAGACATATTGTGGAAGTCAGTCTTAATATACGTCTTCAAGTTTGTTTGATATGGGATCTATTTCAGTCCCTGTAGGTGTGTGTGTGTGTGTGTGTGTGTGTGTGTGTGTGTGTGTGTGTGTGTGTGTGTGTGTGTGTGTGTGTGTGTGTGTGTGTGTGTGTGTGTCCGACAGTGGAAAGCTGTTTAGTACTGACATTTGGTACAAGTCTGCGTGATGAAAAGAAACCATTTCCTTCTTTACACAACTTAAGAGCTACCTCGGATTCTGTTTAATATTGGCAAAAAAATAAAAATAAATAAATAAATAAATGCAATAAATAAATAAATAAAAATAAATGAATAAACAAATAAAATAAAATAAAAACAAATAAATAAAAAGTCAATGAAATACTTTTTTTTAGCACACACACACACACACACACACACACACACACACACACACACACACACACACACACACACACACACACACACACACACACACACACAGCTCAGGTCTCACCACTGGACACGCCACGCCTCGCGCCACCAGGAACACACACAATCCACCGTGCTGTATTTAACAACAAGTAAACCAAAGCTAAGAGCGCATGGTAGATAATTATAACGTTCCAGAATTTCTCCGTCAAACATAACTGTATACATCTCTCAATACTAAAGATAGTTTCTTTTTAATTTCACTCAACAGCATTAAGTTTTCCAATCGTTTTCATTTACATAATTTTACGTGTCCTCCTCCAGCATGTTCTTATTGGGACCTGGAATACACACGTCGTTCTTTCACTACTCTGTATTACATAGTCTTTCACTGTAATTTTCCCGCCTGAGGACATGTCAGCGTGGGAACACTGCCGAGTGATGTCGTTCGCTGGTTGGTCTTGTTCTGAAATATGCAGCGACTTCACGTCATATTTCTATCAAAAATATAATTTAATTGCAAGAAAAAAAGATTATTCCTATGCGAATGAACTAGTACCTTATAAACAACATCGGTTTGCTGCACGTTTCAGGTCAAGATGTGAATACGGACACTCACCAGGGAACGAAGGCAAGTCAGCAGCAGCGTTACTGTGTCCACAAAATTACCGTGACAGAGTTGATGACAAGAGTGTGAGTGAGGCTCAGTGAAGTTACGTGCTTCTGAATTACACTTCCTTTCTTTAGCCTTTCACAATTTCTTATTTATTTCAAACTTTTCATGCGAGTTCATCTTTCCTGTGAGATTTACTGAACCACTGTCCACACACCACAATGGAGGACACGTCAGCTACCACTTGTTCGTCACAGCAGCGTCCACTCATTAACTACATACTCTACTGTTGGCTATAGTTTCCTTCCACTATTTTTATCCCTGTTTTCAAGGTCCCTCCCATTCTCAGCTTCCTCCCACAGTCTCTAGGGAAAAAAATGGTTTCCCACGTACGCTCATCCCTAAGCTGTACTTCCTGTCAATACAAAGAAATCTGAAACGTTCTTCGCCTCACCTCCACTACATTCAAAAGGCTCTAGTTGAAATGACACGGGTTTTTAAGGGTGCTTTTACAATTCTAGTGATATATTAACAAGATTTCTACCCTATTAGCAAGAGAAACACTTAAGAACCCGGCTAATCATCTCTGTGGCCTTTGAAAATAGTCGTGGTGAGAGAGCAAAGCGTGCCAAAAGCGGGCCAGAGTGTACGAGTATATTCCTCCAGCCTCCACTCCTGTCAGTTTTCCCGCTGCGTCTTTCACGAGGACGAGGAGGCGAGCGTGGTGAAGGCTGGCACTACTGATCCTGCTTGCTTGCAATCCTCTTTCCCTAATGTTCCTCTAAAAGCTCCAGGCGGGGATTATGTTTTTTTCAATTGTCAACTATACATAAACCTGCCTCCATGAATCCAAATAACCAAACACAATGAAAAAAAAAAAAGAAAAATATATATACACGGAATATAGAAAGTAATTATAAAATGTCAATAATTTACAAAAAGCCTATTAGTGTCTTATCCTTTATCGCTGTATTTCATTACACTTTCAATTTAAAAAAGATGCATGTAATCGGATATCACTCGTGGGGGTCACCTTGCGGGGAGGCAGATACGACGATAAAGGAGCAGTGATTTGTAAAGCTTGGCGCGTTTTGAAAAGCTTCGCCCTCATGTCAAAGCTCTTCCTACACACCGCACAGATGATTACTGAGACTCCCATTGATGTTTTCTTCCACTGGCGGTACATAATCCTTGCTAAGCTAACACTGTAATCATGAAACACCCCCAGACCTCAAAACTTCCCAATGAATTCTGTCAAGAGTAGACGGGATATGATTGAAAAAGGTACGAGGATGCGAACCTTTCCAACGAGCAAACTTCCAACCAGCGTGACGTTTATTTTGACTCCCACCAACAGACGCCATTCACAACACGCCACGAGAAACTGATGACTTTTCTTTTCTTTTTTTCCCCCTTGTCATTTAGATCAGGTAAGTGTGATCCTTCCGTCTGTCCCTCTCGCCGCACTAATTCCCGCCTCGCTTTGCACTGGGTTTGCATACCTTCCCCGGTCTCTCTCTCTCTCTCTCTCTCTCTCTCTCTCTCTCTCTCTCTCTCTCTCTCTCTCTCTCTCTCTCTCTCTCTCTCTCTCTCTCTCTCTCTCTCGTTAGTGGCGTGTAGTGTTGTGTTGTGCTGTGTTGTGTTTGTGTTGGCGGCGCTGGATTAAAACCTTTGGGGTGGGCGGGGTGTGGGGGTGTAAAGAGATATCACACGTCACTCTTTCTCCTGTAAGATTACAACCACCACCACCACCACCACCACCACCAGTTATTATTATCATTATTATTATTATTATTATTATATTATTATTATTATTACTATTATTATTATTACTATTATCATTATTATTACTATTATTATTGTTATTATTATTATTATTATTGCTATCGTTGCTATCATTACTACTACTACTACTACTGCTACTATTACTGCTAAAATTCTATTACTACTACTACTACTACTACTACTACTACTGGTACTGCTGCTGCTGCTGCTGCTGCTGCTGCTGCTGCTGCTGTTACCAGTACTGCTACTGTTCCTGCTACTGTTTCTTTTCTACGGCGACTACTACTTACGACATCACCACCACCACTACCACCACCACCACCACCACCAACAGCAACAACAACAACAACAACAACAACTACTACTACTACTACTACCACCTCCATTACCATCCCCCTTCGAACTTCCCAGAATCACAACAGTAGATCATGATATCTTACACCACAAATTTTGAGACGAGAGAGAGAGAGAGAGAGAGAGAGAGAGAGAGAGAGAGAGAGAGAGAGAGAGAGAGAGAGAGAGAGAGAGAGAGAGAGAACACGCAAACTTTACGATACTAAAAAAAAAATAATTATTACCCCTTTGAACCCTATTCGGGGAGCGGCATCTCAATAGGCCCTTTATTTTTTTTTCTTTTATTGGATCTCTATTGCCCTTGGCCGGTGTCCCTCCTACATAGAAAAAGAAATCACTAAATACTACGCATATACACCGCTATGAAGTTGCATCTCTTGTTCTTGTCTTTATTTCTTACTTTATTTTCCCGGTGTTGTCTCCAGGTGATCCGTCCATTAGTGTCTCTATTATCACGGATTGGCTGGAAAGTAACGAGGAAGGAGATAAGTGAGGCGAGGAGATCAATGATTTATGTGTGTTTTCCTTCCAATAGAGAGAGAGAGAGAGAGAGAGAGAGAGAGAGAGAGAGAGAGAGAGAGAGAGAGAGAGAGAGAGAGAGAGAGAGAGAGAGAGGCTTTACTCTTACAAACATTCCTCCCTCTTTCCCACTATTCATTCCTCACTTCTTCCTCCCCTCCTTCTCTTTCCTCCTTCCCTTCCTCCCTCCTGCTTCTCTCCCCTCTCCCATACCCTATCCTGGCTCAAGCATCTGAGGTCTGTTCAAACAAATTTCCAAACCAGTAATTTACAAAGATGAGAAACTAACTCAGTGGCTTCAAGGAGGAGGAGGAGGAGGAGGAATTAATGACAGGGTAGAATAAAAGGAATGTGACAGAGGGCGAAAGGAAGATAGAAAAGGAAAAGAAAGTAACGAATGAGAATGAGGAAGAATAACCAAAGAAAAAAAGTAAAAGACAAATAAAGAAAAAATGAAGAGAATAAAATAAATATAAATTAAAAAAAAAAGGATATGAGGAAAAAAATATTAGTGGGGGAGAAAAGAGAGATACTATATAAGAAAAGGTAAAACATGGACAGAAAAAGCAAGAAAGAGAGGGAGACAGAAACTTGATGATGGATGGAAAACGAAAAAAAAACGAAAGAAAAAAGAGAAAGAAACGGAAGGAGAAAGTGAAAATCGAAAGAAAAAAACAGACCAGATTGAAGGAGGAGGAAAAATGAAGTAGACGAAAAAAAGAAAGAGCAGGAAGGAGATAGAAAGAATAAGAAAATAAAGAGAGGAAGAGTGAAATAGGAAGCAAAACACAAAAGAAAGGAGATAAGGAAAGGAATAATATGACAGGAAAGAAGAAAAGGTATAGAAGGAAAGAAGAAATACAAAAGAAGCGAGAGAGAGAGAGAGAGAGAGAGAGAGAGAGAGAGAGAGAGAGAGAGAGAGAGAGAGAGAGAGAGAGAGAGAGAGAGAGAGAGAGAGAGAGAGAGAGAGAGAGAGAGAGGGAGATTGAAAGTGCAATGCGTTAAAAAATACAAAAAAAAGAGGAAAAAAACAAAGTTGCAAGAAGAATAAGAATGGAGGAGGAGGAGGAGGAGGAGGAGGAGGAAAGGAAGGGTCAGTAGAGTGGAAGTAGATTAAGAGGACCTGAGTGAAGAGAGAGAGAGAGAGAGAGAGAGAGAGAGAGAGAGAGAGAGAGAGAGAGAGAGAGAGAGAGAGAGAGAGAGAGAGAGAGACCAATCCTATTTTTGGACCATAAAACTTAATAACTAATATCTCTCTCTCTCTCTCTCTCTCTCTCTCTCTCTCTCTCTCTCTCTCTCTCTCTCTCTCTCTCTCTCTCTCTCTCTCTCTAGTTAATCACAGGAGGAGAAAGTTAATTTAGCTTCTCTCGTACTATCACGCGAGAGAGAGAGAGAGAGAGAGAGAGAGAGAGAGAGAGAGAGAGAGAGAGAGAGAGAGAGAGAGAGAGAGTTTACGTAGGTTGAGTAAATCTCTCTCTCTCTCTCTCTCTCTCTCTCTCTCTCTCTCTCTCTCTCTCTCTCTCTCTCTCTCTCTCTCTCTCTCTTACCGTACTTTATCACAATTTCCTCCCTTTTACAGTAATTAACTTCGTTCTTCTATCTCCCCTTTCTTTTTCTTTTCACTTGACATCATTCTTCCTCTTTCCCTTCCTCCTCCTCCTCCTCCCCAAGAACCCAAATCCCCTGCCTTGCTTTCCCAGATTAACTAATACCCAATGGACAGATGCTTTCCTCCTCCTCCTCCTCCTCCTCCTCCTCCTCCTCTTCCTCCTCCTCCTCCTCCTCCTCCTCTTCCTCCTCCTCCTCCTTCTATTCTCGGTTCACTTGCTTCATCTCTTGTTCCTCCTCCACTCCTGATAATTCAAATACTGGAAACAACAGTAAGAAGTATATTTGCTTCTGCTGATGTTACTTCTATTTTCACTATTATTATCGTCACTACTGCTACTACTGCTACTCCTACTACTACTAAAGAATTCAATGGTGCAATTGTAGTTTTATGTCCAAAACACACCAGGTGAATCATTGAAAACTTCACTACCACCACCACCGCCACCGCCTCGCCACCACACAGCGGTCTGCCAGCCACACCTGAACGCGCCACAGTACGCAAGCCTCGCCCAGTCTGTAAGCCGACTACTGATACACTGCCCCGGCTTCCCCTTAGACGTAATGAAATATTCTGTTGCATGTATAGATAGAGTAGCCATTTTAAAAGATACCACTGCCAGGAAATACCACTGCCAGGAAATGAGAGAGAGAGAGAGAGAGAGAGAGAGAGAGAGAGAGAGAGAGAGAGAGAGAGAGAGAGAGAGAGAGAGAGAGAGAGAAAGTAGTTGATCTCTAAGTGCCTGTATATATATTTTTGCGAGTTACAATTGTTTATGGGTGCTTAAGTAAAAGTTAGCGTCATTAGCAGCTCAAGGGCTAATCCGACTTCCGAGCACTGCTATACTGTTGCCACGTGTCTGTATCTTCACTACGTACATTCTATAGTGCTTTTGTAGTGAAGGCGTTCTGTCACGTTTGAAAATACTTAGAAGCAATAATAACTTGATCAATCCCAAAAAGAAAGAAGTAAAGGACGGTATTTAATGAAATAATTTAGTCTAATTAGTAGAACAATATGACATAATCAGTAGTATACGGTATTTAATGGAATAATTTAGTCTAATTAGTAGAATAATATAACGTAATCAGTAGTATAATTCAAAGCTTTTACAGCAACGATACTTTAATTAACGCCAAAAACAAAGATGTAATCGTTAATACTAAATGGAGCGAGTTAGTGTAATTAGCAGTATAATATAATGTAATTACTAGTATGACATAACATAAAACTTAAAAGCAACAATAATGCAATCAACACCAAGGGAAAGAAGTGATAAACAATGATAAATGGAATGAGTTCATGTAATTAGTGGTAATTTGATTGTAACTACAGCTCGCCACCTAACTGCTGACGTCACTTCTAGATTGTAAGGCGTGTCTGAGGTGGGCCACGACACAACTTTATTTATTTATCTATTTATTTTATTTATTTTTTTCATGTAAGAGGGTCACTGGCCAAGGGAAACAAAAAAAATAAGATAAAAAATCCCACTGAGGTGCCAGTCCCTAAAGAGATGTCAAGAGAATCATTGAAAATTGAAAGATAATTGTCTTGAAACCTGCTCTCTCTCTCTCTCTCTCTCTCTCTCTCTCTCTCTCTCTCTCTCTCTCTCTCTCTCTCTCTCTCTCTCTCTCTCTCTCTCTCTCTCTCTCTCTCCCTTATAATGCTTGTTACTAAGGCCAGCCGCGGCTCATGTCTCTATATCCTTGTCCTTGCATTCCCTCCTTGCGTGCTCTGATCCTCTCATGCCCTTCTCATCCCTTTAGTTTACATATTCTAGCATTCTAATCTCCCTTAACACTGCAGGTCGCCCTCTTGCACCCATCACATCTACCATACTGTTCTCGTATACATATTCGTACATATTCCCTCAGTTATCTCACTTCCTGCCATTCCTTCCTTTATGTTGGTGCGTCTGGCCGCCTCAACAGCTAATTCCATTCCCTCGTCTCTGCATGATTTCTCGAATTTGTTGCAGGCACGTTGCATGTTTTCACTATTCATTTTTCGCGCACCACAAAGATTATTCAGGCAATTCATCTCAGCTGGTCCGATCCTTGCCTTTTGTCTTCTGTTCCAACACGCGTCGCCTTTACATGTGTGAGTGTTGGTACTATGTCTTACTGTCCGGTCTTTCATCTTGTGTCCTAGAGATTCATCTGCTTTTCTCCCTCGCCTCGCCTTCCAAGCTTCCCTCTAATGCTAATTTCTGTAACGCGATTTTTGTCTAGCTTTTTTGTATTTTTAGTGACAAATTTTACGAATAATGTGCTCAAAAAGGGGACTTCAGGTGGGGGCGCAGGAGGAAATAAGGGTTAATGAGTCCTTTTAACGCGATATTATTTCTGTAACGCGACGCAGAAGAAAATGATCGCGTCGGAGGAGGATGGACTGTAATACCAAGACACTTATTTCATGTACAGTCGCGCTCGGCAGTCAAATAACCCTCTGCACTCACTAGCATCTTGTATTACGTCTTCTCCCAGTATAAAGTCTGCTGACAATCTCCCCACAAAATCTGACAACTGGAAGACTCACCGGATCAAAGGACTTGCGGCTAAGGGGAATACTAAACACTGGCAGAGTGAGGCGGGTTCCTTGACTGATGACCGTTGAAAGCACAGTACTCTCCACTTTCGTTAACCCATTATGTGACTCGCCTCCTGTGAACCGCCCCGTCTGATTCGACTCGTATCCGGCACACACAGACAGTACGAGAGAGCGGGTGATGGAGGGATTGGCGGGATCTGTTTTGGATACGAGTGGAGGAGGCGGTTCACAGCGGTCGACTCACAATGGCAACGGTAAGTGATGAACGTGGATATGGGGGAGACTGTAGCTCTTTGATTTCTCGTTCATTCAGCCTTATTTCACTTCCCTCTGAGCCGCGAGATCTTACTCTATATGGTGACTCAAAATGATCCACTTCACTTCCATCTTTTACAGCACCGGTATTCTAATTTTAACCCTTCCATTACTACACATAATTTTCCCATATTACCTGGCAACTTTTCAAAAACTTTTCTACTAGTGTGTGCTAGGTAGTTTTGTGGCTTAGAATATACATGATTAATCTTTAATGCTCCCTTTATTCTGTCTGTATTACATGCAAACTATTTTAATTTTACATAATGATATGAATGTTACCAAAAGAGATCTGAGAAATAACGGGGTTGAATAGTCATCTTTAATTTCCATCTTCTCCACAGACAGTCAAATTTATTTACGAACTAACACTAGTACTCCATTATGTGCTTGTCTACAAATTTACACCCTATTTCGTCTGTTATTAATGATGTCAAGCCAATCCATTATGTATCTCGTGCAGGCAAGGCGTCCATTATTACAACAAATGCCGGCGGTGCATCATTCCAACTTCAAATTTATCATGGTATTTTATTTCCTGTAATAGACCAGAACTTTTGTTGCGATCTTTCAACGGGATACTATTATTATTGTTTATTGTTATAGTTGTTATTATTATTATTATTATTATTATTATTATTATTATTATTATTATTATTATTATTATTATTATTATCATCACCATCATTATTATCATCATCATTATCATTATAATTACTAATATTGTAACTACTGTGGCTCCTACTATTATTACTACGTACTACTACTACTACTGTTCATTATTTCTTTAATGTAAGATGTATGTAGCCTACGGCAAGAGAGAGAGAGAGAGAGAGAGAGAGAGAGAGAGAGAGAGAGAGAGAGAGAGAGAGAGAGAGAGAGAGAGAGAGAGAGAGAGAGAGGTTAAAGATAGTCACATAAATTTCAAGAGACGAAATACTTTTAAGCTTTTCATATGTGAAGCTCCATAAAAAGTTTGATAACTTGTGTGGAGTTAGCAGCCGGGATGAGATTGGAAAATACAACAACAACAACAACAAAACAACAACTACTACTACTACTACTACTACTACTACTACTACTACTACTACTACTACTACTGCTACTACTACTATTACTACTACTACTACTTCTATCAGGGAGGGCTGTCAGAATTTAAGTGGAATAATTTGGATCATCAGATTTTATTTATTTATTTTTTTTTTCATAGACACAAACAAAATTTGAATCCGGTTGATGTTTTCAGTAATAAGCTCATCAATTTCTTATTACAGTGAGGTGAACAAATAGCTGAATAATGAAGGAAGTTAATTTCATTCATGGGACGTAATACGAGTACATCATGCATTTTTTTTTATTAAACTGATTCTATTCTCTGCCTCTGTAGTAGTAGTAGTAGTAGTAGTAGTAGTAGTAGTAGTAGTAATTGTTGTTGTTGTTGTTGTTGTTTGATTTCACTTTTGGCTTGAGTTTCGTTTTCCTATATTTTTTGTACGTTCTTATTCACTGTGTGCTTTTTAATTTTTTTTACCTTTTTTTTCTGATACATGTATGGTTTGTTTTTGTTTGAGGACGGTAATTACTGCTTCTTTTCTTTGTGCCCACAAAACTTGTCACTCTTAAAAAAAAAAAAAAATATATATATATATATATATATATATATATATATATATATATATATATATATATATATATATATATATATATATATATATATATATATATATATATATATATATATATATATATATATATATATATATATATAAGGATAATATGAGGGTAATGTTCTTTGTCGTGGAATGTATAACTAAAATTATTATTATTATTATTAGAGAAAATAAGTTAAAGTAAAAAAAAATATCTAAGGATACTTTTCTTTACGGTGGTGTACAAATGATTGTCAGTATTAGTATTATTAGCTACAGTAAAAAAAAAAAGAAAAAAAAAGCAATACAAGGGGGTTTGTGTGTGTATTATAGTATGTATATAAGTTAGTATGGTTGTACAAGTATGTTGCAGAGTACAGCGTAGGAAGAGGCACAGTATGGAAGGCTTACTGGTAAAGTGGGGAGTGAAAGGCTCTCTCGTGTCACTGTCAGCTGCACGTGGAAGTCTGCCTCTCGTAATATTCCTCACCCGCGCAGTGGCATAATCAGCGCCGTCACCACAGAGTGAAGGAGACGCAAAACTGCCGCGACAGGATTGTTTCCTGGTTAAGGCGGCGTGGTGCAGCAGGGTGTGGCAGCGTCAAAGCAGGAAAAAGACTTAAGTGTGTAGGGCAGTGGTTCTCAACCTGGGATCGATCCAACATCATTTTTATTTTTCCAATTACGAAGGGTTCGGTGAATGCACGTATGAAACTTGCAGGGTTCAGTACCTGCAACAAGGTTAAGAGCCACTGGTGTAGAGAGAGACAAGGAAACACACGCCTAAATACTTGGATTAATACAAATATAAAGTATTTTTATACATGCAGAGGAAGATTACTGAGGTGTTTATCCTGGCCAAGGCGGCATGATGCAGGGAAGCATGGCAGTGTCGAGGTAGGAAAAGGTCTTAAGTGTATAGAGAGACACAAGAAAACTCATGCTTAGGCACTTAATACAAGATGAAAGTATTGCAATATGTACACGAGGATTATTGCAGTTTTTACCAATGGAGTGCAGGAGCGTCGAGGCGGGAAGACGTCTTAAGTATATAGAAAGACACGCTGATAAACTTAAGCTGATACATGAATAACGTTAATACAAGAATAAAGTATTGCTCCATTTACGCGGGGAATATTGTAGCTTAACTATACGTAGAGAGAGAGAGAGAGAGAGAGAGAGAGAGAGAGAGAGAGAGAGAGAGAGAGAGAGAGAGAGAGACGCTTAGACACTTGGGTTAATACAGGAATACAGTTTTTGTTCAGGTTACGTATCGAGGCAGAGGAAGGTCTTTAACACACACAAAGGCAAAGTAGCATTCTGGAATAATGGGAATCATGGACAATCTCTAGATGAAAATAATAATATTCTAAAAACTCGAAATCCATGAAGAGTTAATGCGATAAACTTAACTTGAAGAGGCACTGTGAGTCTGGCAGTGACATGTTTTCATTAATGCCGTAAAGGGGAATTTGGATTTGAGGATAAAACTAAACCAACTCAAGTAAAAAGATGTGAATAATCTGTAAGGACAAATAATTTTATTCCCCCTCAAAAAAAAAAAAAAAAAAGTTACAATCAAAACACTGATTTTCAAGAAGCATCGCGTGTTTGCCAGAATGATATGTGTATATTTCAATGATGCTGTTTTCTGTTCATCATCATAGTCTCCGTTTTCTTTTTCTGTTGTCAGCTGCTCTTTTTCCTCTCCTACACATTTAATCTTGCTTTGTTACAGAAGAAATATTTGTGTTATAGGATTTTGTGAGGATTTATTTATTTATTTATTTATTTTATTTATTTATTTATTTTCCAGATGCAAAGGTTTCGTTGTTTTGTCGTTGATGAACTCTAAACTTTTATTTCGATTTTGTGATTGAGATTAAATGTTACTTTTCCTTCATGATTAGGTTAAGCTAATGATTCCTGTGTGTGTGTGTGTGTGTGTGTGTGTGTGTGTGTGTGTGTGTGTGTGTGTGTGTGTGTGTGTGTTAGACGTACATGCGCTCTCTCTCTCTCTCTCTCTCTCTCTCTCTCTCTCTCTCTCTCTCTCTCTCTCTCTCTCTCTCTCTCTCTCTCTCTCTCTCTCTCTCTCTCTCTCTCTCTCTCTCTCTCTCTCTCTCTCTCTCTAAGTAATACGTACTGTGCTAAAAGTAAATAATGTAGAATTATGTTATACTTTGAGCTATAAATCGGTGATGTGTGTGTGTGTGTGTGTGTGTGTGTGTGTGTGTGTGTGTGTGTGTGTGTGTGTGTGTGTGTGTGTGTGTGTGTGTGTGTGCACGCGCGCGCTTACCCCACACTGTCGCAAGCAATAAAAGCAGCATTACTTCCACGTGAAGGGTTTTGAAGATTCTGCTTCTCGTCACTCTCCTCTCTCTTCCCTCGTCTCATTTTCATTCCTCCGCCTCCTCCTCCACCTCCTCCATCTCCTCCTCCTCCTCCTATTGATATTTCTTCCTCCCCTGTTCTTTTTTTTTTCTTTATCTTCCTCTTTCTCCTGCTACTATTCCTCATCCTCCTCCTTGTCCTCATTCTCCTCCCCCTCTTCCTTCTCCTCTTCCTCCTCCTCCTCCTCTTCCCTTTCACGTTTGTTTCCTCCTTCCCTTTCCTGTTTTCACCCATCTATTCATCTCTTACCTTCGCTCTATTTTCCATTGTGTTTCCTCCTCCTTCTCTTCATCCTCTTCCTCCTCTTCCTCCCCTTAATCTTCCCCCCTCCTCCTCCTCTTCGCTCCTTTCCTTCCTCCTTTCTCTCTTGTCCTTGCTCCATGAAAACACGCCCGCCTCGGATGCAAACTTCAAATAATGCACACACACACACACACACACACACACACACACACACACACACACACACACACACACACACACACACACACACACACCCACACACTAAAAAAAAAAAAAATGTGGAAGAAGGGAAGAAAAATAAATACTAGGAAATAAATGCTGAAAAAAAAAAGAAAAAGAGGAAATCAAACTATCTGCATTTAGGGAAAGAAAACGGAAGCGACCATCAGCGGCACGTAAGGGGTAACCAAAGAAAATAAGGAACGTAATAGAGAAAACGAACTTCCTACCAAACATGGAAGGACGAAAATAACACACTGGTAAAGATAGGAACGAGGTAATGCAAGGAGGAGGAGGAGGAGGAGGAGGGGGAGGAGTAGACTGTTAGAGAGAGAAATGAAGGGAGGTAAGATGAGAGAGAGAGAGAGAGAGAGAGAGAGAGAGAGAGAGAGAGAGAGAGAGAGAGAGAGTAGAGAGAGAGAGAGAGAGATTCGTGGAAGAACAGGAGGTAAGATGAGAGAGCATATAGGCAAAGAGACGAAAACAGAATAGAGGAAGGAGACGTAGGGAGAAAATAGAACTTAGGAATAGAGAAGACAAAATGAAAACAAAGGTAAAAATAAGTAGAAATAAGTAAATGAATAACTAACTAACTAAACTAACCAAATAAATGAATGATTTGAAAAGAAGAGAGATGCTGATGGAAAGTAAAGGAAGAGGAACACGAAAATGGTGGAGGGAGATAAGTGAAGCAAAAGACACAGATAAAGATTCGAGACAGAGGAAAAAGAGGAATAAGAGTAACAAAAGTAAATAATAAATAAAATTGATAAAGAAGAGGGTGATGCGGGAGACGAAATGATGAAAGAATAAAGATAATAAAGGAGAAGGATTAGTAAAGATAGAGGAAAAGGCAAACACAATAAAAATAAAAGAGGAACGTATCATAGAGAAAAAAAAAGAAGAGATAGTTAAATGGAGGAATGAGAATGAGAGAGAGGAAGAAAGGTAAGAGGTAAACTGAAATATAGAGGGAGGAAAGGGGAGAAGATGAAGAAGATGACAGAAGAAGATAATCAAATAAAATAAATCAAGAGAGATAGAGAGAAGGGTGCCAAATGAAAAAAAAAGGAAGAACACGAGAGATAATAATGGAAGAAGAGATAAAAAATTGTAGATATGAGAATAAGAGAGACGAAAGATGGTGGAAGTAAAGAAAAAAGTAAAAAAAAGATAATAATAATAATAATAATAACGAAGATGATGGCGAAAGGGGCTAAGTAAATGGAGGAATGAAAAAAGGGAGGAAAAATGCTGCTAGGTGAACAAAAAAAAAAAAAACAGATACAAAAAAGACTTTGTAAATTAAAATGAGAGGGAGGTAGGAGGAGGTTTAACAGGTAAAAAAAGAAAAAGAAAAAAAAAAGGAAGAAAAGTAAGAAGAGAAAAGGAATAGGAAGAAGACAATGAAAACAGTTGAAAGTTTGAGGGAGGAAGAAAGGTGTAGGTGAGGAAGAAAGGTGTAGGGAGGGAGCAACAAACAAAAGGAAAAGATGATGGAAAAGAATGCGGGGAGAGGAGGAAAGAACAGAAGATAATGCGAGGTTGGAAAACATGCATAAAAAAAAAAAGAAAACAGAAGAACATGACAGTGACACAAAACGAATAGACGAAAGAGAAAAGAAAAAAATAGATAAAAAAACTATGTAAAAAAAAAAAGAGAGAGAGAGAGAGAGGGAGAGGGAGATGAAAAGTGGGGGGGGGAGCAGGAGGCGGTGTTGAAATTGGTGCAGGAGCGGAACGGAGGGAGCAGGAAAGGAAGGGGGTGGGTGACAGACCGGGTGGATGGAGGAAGGGCAGACTGTCTGGCTGCGCGGAGGGACTTAACCCAAACAAATGCACCTGTGTATGTTTTGCCTTTGTGCCTCACTCGTGGCGTCGCCAGAAAACTCTACCCGAGGTTACATTCCTTACAGCCGCGCCGGGGGAGGGAGGGGAAGGAGACGCTGGGACGGAGGATGAAGCGCTGAGGAGGGAGGAGGAGAAGGGTGGGAAGAATTTGGGAGTTTGAGGGTTCAGGAGGGAACAGAAAGAGGCACTGAAGAGGAGGAGGGAAGGGGAGGAGACACTGAGAAGGGATGGGTAGGAGGGGAGTTGAATACTAGGGAAGGAAGGAGGGAAAGACTGGTGTAGAGGAGGAGGGGGAAGGAAAGGGAAGGGAGAGAAAGGGTCGGAGGGAACGGGAAAAAGCGAGTAGGGTCGCCAGGAGAAGGGAGAGGAGGAGAGAGAAGGGTCGGGAGGAGGAGGAGGAGGAGGAAGACGGGGTAGGGAAGGTAGGGGAATGATTAGGGAGGAAGGGAGGAAGAGGAGGGAAAGGAGATGAAGGACTGGAAGGTGAGGAGTAGTGGGAGGTGGGAGGGAGGAGGAGGAGGAGAAGAAGAAAGGTTTGAGAGGATGAGTCGGGAGAGAGGGAAGGGGAGGAAGGCGAGCTGGGGAGAGCCGTGAATGAAGCAGTTAAAACGAAGCAGTCTGTGTGTGGAGTGTTTTGATGAAGCAGTAGCGGGGCGCTCACTCTCGGGAAGGCGAGATTCAATACATAAAACTAGGTCGTGTTTCTGGCCTGGGTTTTACTGGACTCCCTTCTTTCCTCCCCCAACTTTTCCTTCCTTTACTTTCCTTCCCCCTCCACTCACCCGTCCTCGCTGCCTGCCTGCCTGCCTGCCTGCCTGCCTGCCTGCCTTTATTCTTTCCTTCATTTTCTTTCTCTTGCTTCTTCTTTTGTTTTTTTCTGTTCTCCCATTTTTCCTTTTCCTTGTGACCAGCTTTTCCTCATCTTCGTTCCTTTATCAGTAATTTTCTTGTTTCATTCTTTCGTTACTTATTTTCTTCCTTTCATTTACTTTTTCCCACGCCATCTGTCCATTCTAGCTTCTGCTCTCTCTCTCTCTCTCTCTCTCTCTCTCTCTCTCTCTCTCTCTCTCTCTCTCTCTCTCTCTCTCTCTCTCTCTCTCTCTCTCTCTCTCTCTCTCTCTTACTGTTCCTTATTTGTTTTTTTTATTCTGTTCTATTCTTCTTTTCTATCTTTTCCTTGCTCATCACACATCCTTCCTTCCTTCCTTCCTTCCTTCGTGGCTTTCCAACTCCTGTTTCTCTCCCTCTTCATTCTTTTTGTTTATTTTATCTTATCAGTACTTTTATATTTTTTCTATATTTTTCCTCCTTTCTTTTCTCTTCTTCCATTTTTTTCCTGCCACGCATTCCTGCCTGGCTTCAATTCTCTGTTTCTCTCCTTTTATTCCTTCCTTCCTTTGTCTACTCTCTCATACGATAGGAATGCTAAATAAAGTGGTATGCGAGAATGCTACGTGGAAAAATCGTGAAAAGAAAGGGAGAATAATAGAGAGAGAGAGAGAGAGAGAGAGAGAGAGAGAGAGAGAGAGAGAGAGAGAGAGAGAGAGAGAGAGAGAGGAGGGGGGCTGCAACATTAATTACTAGAAATATGCTTCACTCACTCTGGCTGCCCCTAGAGTGACGAACTGAAAAGTTGTCCAGATAACGTCTCAGACTTTCTCTACATTAAATCCTGCAACATTCGCGGTTCTAAATCTCTGTACCCGGGGACTGCAGCCACCATCACCACCACTGCCACCCCCACCTCTCGTCTTCTGAGCCTCACCATTTTTGTCTTTTTTTTTTTCTGTGAGTGTCAGTTGTCATAGGATGGCGACAGAAATTCTTATATATTTTTTTTGTCCACATATTGTGGTATTTTTCCTGGTAAAGTTGGTAGTTGTGTCTCTTCTTTCCCATGTATCGGTTGTCTTTGTCCACGACACCGTTTCTTGCTGGCTCGCGTTCACGTTACTGGGAATTCTGAATTTTGCAGCACTGTGTGTGTTAATTGTTTGTACTAACTGCTCCTTTGTGTGTATTGCACGTCTTTCTTAGCCTGATGCATGAAATTGTATGGTATATCTTATTTCAGGTTTGCTTCATGGTAATCATCAGTGTTTCCTTTGCTAAAATGAACCTAACACATAAGTCAGTACAAAATTAAAGGAATAAGGTATCTATTTATTTATATTGTTTCCGTTTTTACTTAGGGATTCCCTCAATGGGCTCCTTACTACAGCCACAGACTTTCGTAGTGCATCACATTATATTACGAGTATCACTGAATATCACTATAAACACAGGTGGTGATGCCCGCAGCTCGAATGTAACTATAACCACATTATTACCAGTCTCTCCTAATGGATTTCACTGTCCACCACCACCACCACCACCACCTCTAGCAGCAGTAAACATGTTAACCAACGCAGTTTGTCTTTACAGCTCTACTGACTATTTAATTTCATTGTCTACCACCATCCTCACTAACAGCGGCGAAAAGAAACTAACCCAATCAATTTCTCTCTTCTCTTCTACTGACTGTATTATTTTAGTGTCCACCTCCACATCTAGAAAAAAAAAAGTATAACCAAGGGAATTTGTCTCTACGTCTCCACTGACAATTTAATTTCTGAAGTGGAAAAAGCATTAGGACACACTCTCTGTTCGTCAGAATACACGTCATCGACTGTCACAGTATTTACCACCAGGCAGTAATGGAAATCTTGTCAATAATTCCTTTGACAACGACATTTACAAACCAACGACATTTACAGCAGTTTTTTTTTTTTTTTGTTAATTTGTTCCTTTACTCTTTTTCACATGACTGGGAAAGTTTACATCCCTTAGTATTTTCTCCCTATCAGATTACACTTTTCATTCACTTCTTGTCTGTTAACTTTAAACTTTCCTATCAGATCTTTGAGAAATTAAACATTGGACAATTCTAGTTTTCTTAATTTTTAATCAATATATCCTTACTCTTTCATTAAATATATTCCTGGAGCAGCGTTCTTAAACACCTCTGTACTCCACTACGATTAATTTTCACAGTCTAATGAAAACTATTGTGGAATTCAAGGATGTTTTCATGATTCAAATGATTTTTCAATAATCAGTGTGTATCATCTATGAGAAAAAATACCCATGAGAATTCGACTAACAGTTTCCGTGGCCAGTGGTCGCCGCCATGAGAGAACAAAGTGATTCAGAACGCGGTCACTCTTTTTTCTCTTGTTTTACCCGCTCTCTCTGGCCTTGGCCCTTGGAAGCCTCGTGGGCAGCGTGGTTTC